>NC_142467.1:85156060-85459090 GCF_049115385.1 Moschus berezovskii
TTTTATCATACAACCACAAACATTCTTTGCAAGCCAGAACTTCCTAACTCATCACTCATCCCAGACAATTGTATAAGAACTATTTACCATAAGAAGCAGTTATATAGGAGGATGAAGGACTTTCCGATACCCTACTCTGAAGAAGACGGACTGGCTGTATCTCTAGCTTCCAATGGGTTTGGTTTTTTGGACTAACTGCTTAAAATACACACACATAGAGCTCTGGGGAAGGCAAGCAGGGAAACATTCTTCCAACCACCTGTGATACCGTAATTTGTAACAACTGATGTGTATTGGATTAATTCTAGTACTTCATTCCAGTCCAAGCTCCTGGCACAAAACTCCAAAAACCCCTGGAATATCCTAAATGACCAGAAATAAAGTATCATTTGCTGAGTTAACAAAGTGACTTTTGAAATGCATCTAAGGATAGGGAGGGTTCCCAGGAAAACCAAACCTGTGATTTGAGGTTTAGGACTTTCAGTTCTGCCTCCTCTAACCTCCAAGGAGGAAAGGGGTCTAGAAGTTGAATCAATAACTAATGGCCAATGAGTTACATAACTCATGCTTATGAAATAAAGCCTTCATAAAAACTCAAAAGGATGGGGTTTGGATAGCTTCCTGGTGAACATCTGGAAGAGTGTCCCATAGACATCATGGAAGCTCCTGGTCCTTTCCCCTTATGAATCTCTTCTATCTGGCTATTCCTGAGTTATATAGTTTTATATTAAACCAGTTATCTGGTAAGTAAAATGCTTCTCTGACGTCTGTGAATCACTCCAGCAGGGTAACTGAACTCAAGGTAGGAGTTGTTGGAGCCTCCAATTGATAGATGGTTGGTCAGAAGCACAGGTGCAACCTGAACCTGACATTGGCATCTAAAGTAGTAGGGAAGGGCACTCTTGTAGGACTGAACCCTTAACCTGTAAGATTGGACACTATCTACCTGGAGTAGTGATAGTCTGACTATTACTTGCTAGTGAAGGAGAAAAAAACAAAACACACAAGTCAACATTGGTATCAGAATTGTACACCACAACTTAGTTTTCATAAAGGAAATAATACCAGTCTAACCAAGTCAATTCCATACCACCAATAGAACTACACGTAAGGTTGGATAGGCTTAGAGTATAAGTAAAATCAAGTGTAATTATTTGGCTTTCACTAGCACCTTCCATTCACAACATTAAAAATGTATTGCAAGGAGTAGGTTCATATGATTGGAGCCCTTACAAATCATGTAAACCTACTCCTTGCAATAAATTTATGTATATATATGTGTGTGTGTGTACATAATTATCCTCAATTATCCATAATCACCTTTCAAGTCCTATAACCACAAAGTAGTAGGATTTTAGTATAAGGTAAGAGAGAGGCCCCACGTAGCATTTAAACCAAAGTCATGATTGCAGCCAAATTTTCCAGAGAGCTCTACACTGGGGTAACAGACTTTCATCTAATAATAAAGAAATATTATACTCCTTGTTTACAACTCTTCTTTATATCTCTTTTAGGAAACTCTGTGATGAGGGTTAATTGGCCAAGGCAGAATCTTGACATTTCTGAATCTAGTCCCTATATCATATGTTATTTCAATACACAATGTCATCCATTAAAATCTCACCCAAATCTTAATGAACAAACACACATACTCACATGTGCACACATACACTACTACACATCCCTTCAGTCCACTTCTGTGTTTACCTGCAGCAACATCAGACAGTTTCCAGTGCACAGACAGCTTCCCCTTGAAGTTCCGTCTTTCTGAAATTCTCTACCTGGAAGCCTCATTTACTGCCATGGGAGCTTGCTCGATCCTGGGCCAAGCAGCATGCAGTTCATGGGTTTTAAAACCCTCAACAATACTTTTCAAGCAGGAAAGGATAAATATCAACAAATAAATATCCCAGATTTCCCATCTGAATATGAAAAAATTCTCTGGTTTTTCCACATGGTTCTTCAGAAAGTGTACAGTCAGGATTAGTTCTGTGATTTGAATTTATTATATGGATGAAATAAAGTCCCATCCTTTCAATAGTCCATAAGGATCTACTTGTCTTGTTGTTATAAATTTTTCCCAAAATAATGCATTTATGAAGTATCTGTTAGAGGCTGGTGGAAGGCTTATACCCCACGGCAATAGAGAGTAGTAAGATTCAGGATGGATGGGGATTAAGAGATTAAAAAGAGGTGCCAACAATACACAGAAGAACAATACAAAAAAGATCTTCATGATCCAGATAACCATGATGGTGTGTCACTCACCTAGAGCCAGACACCCTGGAGTGTGAAGTCAGGTGGGCCTTAGGAAGCATCACTATGAACAAAGCTAGTGGAGGTGATGGAATTCCAGTTGAGCTATTTCAAATCCTAAAAGATGATTCTGTTAAAGTGCAGCACTCAATATGCCAGCGAATTTAAAAAACTCAACAGTGGCCACAGGACTGGAAAACGTCAGTTTTCTTTCTAATTCCAAAGAAAGGCAATGCCAAAGAATGTTCAGACTACCATACAATTGTGCTCATTTCATGTGCTGACTTGGTAATGCTCAAAATCCTTCAAGCTATGTTTCAGCAATATATGAACTGAGAACTTCCAGATATACAAACTAGATTTAGAAAAGGCAGAGGAACCAGAGATCAAATTACCAACATCCACTGGATCACAGAAAAAGGAAGAAAATTCCAGGGGAAAAAAACCAACAACATGTATTTCTGGATAATTGACTATGATAAAGGCTTTGACTATGTGGATCACAACAAACTGTGACAAAGTCTTAAAGAGATGGGAACACCTGACCACCTGCCTCCTGAGAAACCTGTATGCAGGACAAGAAGTAACAATGAGAACTGGACATGAAACAATGGACTGGTTCAAAATCGAAAAAGGAGTACCTCAAGGCTGTATATTGTCACACTGCATATTTAACTTCTATGCAGAGTATAACATGCAAAATGTCAGGCTGGATGCAACTCAAGCTGGAATAAAGATTGTCAGGAGAAATATCAACAATCTCAGATATACAGATGATACCACCCTAATGGTAACCCACTCCAGTATTCTTGCCTAGAGAATCCCACAGACAGAGGAGCCTGGCAGGCTAAAGTCTATGGGATTGCGAGAGTCAGACACAACTTAGCAACTAAACCACCAAGCCAATGGCAGAAAGTGAAGAGGAACTAAAGAGCTTTTACGAAGGTGAAACAGTAAATGAAAAAGCTGGCTTAAAAACTCAACATCAAAAGAACTAAGATCATGGCATCTGGTCCCATCACTTCATGGCAAATACATGGGGAAAAATTGGAGACAGTCACAGATTTTATTTTCTTGGACTTCAAAATCACTGCTGATAGTGACCGCAGCCACAAAATTAAAAGATGTTTGCTCCTTGGAAGAAAAGCTATGACAGACCTAGACAGCATATTAAAAAGCAGAGACATCACTTTGCTGACAAAGGTCCACAGAGTCAAAGCTATGGTTTTTCCAGTAGTCATGTACCATGTGAGAGTTGGACCATAAAGAAGGCCGAATGCCAAAGAATTGATGTTTTTGAACTGTGGTGCTGGAGAAGACTTCTCAGAGTCCCTTGGACTGCAAGATCAAACTAGTCAATCCTAAAGGAAATCAACCCTGGATATTCACTGATATTCACTGAATCTTCCGAAAGGACTGATGCTGAAGCTCCAATACTTTGACACCTGATGCGAAAAGTCAACTCATTGGAAAAGACTGGTGCTGGGAAAGACTGAGGGCAATAGGGCAAGGAGCAACAGAGGGTGAGACAGTCGAATGGCATCGCTGACTCAGTGAACGTGAGTTTGAGCACACTCTGGAAGACAGTGAAGGAGAGGGAAGCCTGGCGGGCCGCAGTTCCTGGGGTCACGAGGGATCAGACGCAACTGAACAACAAGATTCAGGATAGATGGAGGTTATGCTTCCTTTGCTGAGCAGGGAAAGTGATTTTGGAAGAGAAGAATGGGGAAAATAAAAGAACACTCAATATTTCAGGATTCTTTTCAGAAGAAAATGTAAGGAAATCAAGGTTTCAACAGAATAAAAATAGTATTAACAGACACGTAATGGAAAGAACTACAAGAAATTAGTCTCCCAGTGTGCCAACCTAGGAGTTAGAAGACAATGTTCAAGTGTTAGATTCATCAGTTATTGGATATTTGATGTTAATAAAATACTATTCCTGAGTCTCAGATTTTCATCTACAAAATGAGGACAATCATATTCAAATTATAAAACTGTGATGATGACTAAAATAAATAATTTATGTAAAAATGTTATAAACTTTAAAAATTTATATAAATGTTAGAAATTATTATTATAATGGATCCATCTTTAGACATGCAACAAAATAATAATTTTTTAAAAATAGACATAATGCAAAAAGACTAAATAAATTTATAAATCCGCATATTTAACTAACCTAGAACTGAACTGAACTGAGTCATTCTAAGAGCAGGCATACTACAGCACTGTGACCAGCAAGTCTGCTCTATCAATTCAATTGTTTGATTATCAGTTTGTCTATTCAACTTAGAAATGCACTTTTATATTTATACAATACATATCAAAAGTCTGTGCTAGCTAAGAGGGCAAAGAAAACATGGAAAGATAAAAGCACAGAATGAACTGAGCATGAAACAGAAAACAATCTAGTTCAACAAAGAAACAATAATATTGGCCTTCATCTGGAAAACATTTCATGTCCAGAGGGTCTTTTTCCTTAAATAAAATGCAACTATATTTTATGTTTTCTTTTATTGGACATTACACATGTGGAAAGAAGTGGAAGTGTTAGTCGCTCAGCTGTGTCTGACTCTTTGAAACCCCATGGACTACAGACTGCAGGCTCCTCTGTCTATAGCATTCTCATGGCAAGAAAACTGGAATGGGTAGCCATTCCCTTCCCCAGTGGATCTTTCAGACCCAGGGATTGAACCCTGGTCTCCTGCATTACAGGAGGATTCTTTACCATTTGAGCCACCAGGAAAGCCCTTGGATATTACATACCGGTAGACAAGTCAAAGGAGAGTTGAGGGTGGAAAGGAAACACCTAAAATTAAGCAAAACAATAACAAAACAATTGGATTAGGGGTCTAAGAATGTTCCTTGTTTGCTCAGAGAATCCACTTCATTTCCTTATTAAAGGTGATGAATACACTGGCAGGCTATCTGGTCTAATTTTAAAGCTATCATATCAAATGATAACCATTAATAACTACCAATATTATACAACATTAAAATGAAGGTCAAATACTATAGTTGGACTGTTAAATAAGTTTTCGAATATAACTAGCTTTTAACAGAGCAAATTTTGCTCATCTTACAGAAAAGAAAAGTGGCTCAGTCATGTCCGAATCTTTGCGACCCCATGAACTATATAGCCTGCCAGGCTCCTCTGTCCATGGAATTCTCTAGGCCAGAATACTGGACTATGTAGCTGGTCCCTTCTGCAGGGAATCTTCCCAACCCAGGGATCAAACTCAGGTCTCCCACATTGCTGGCAGATTCTTTACCATCTGAGCCACCAGAGAAGCCCTATCTTATGGAAATTTACTCTTAAAAATGTGCTCCTAAACCACACAACCAGCTGTAGTTTCTTTTCCGGTGTTTAATAATAAGGACTGCCCTGTCATCATCATGAAGCCAAGCAGGACCCTGTGGGGCTCCCGGGCATAAAAACTTTTCTATGTCCCATGTTTCTTGTCTGTAGGAAATAGATTTCTTTTAAGTCCCCTGACCTTCCCTGAGTGCCAATGAGCAGGTTCAAACAGTTACTTATAAAGAAAGGGAGAGGATGAGGAAACTAGGAAAGAACAAGAAACAATAGTGCAGCTTTGGGGCAGAGTCCTGGTTCCCCCTCAAGGGATATACATAACATCTTTGAACTGTTTTGCAGACACTAAAACCCCCATCAGGTGAAAGAAGTTAACTGTATGCTCACAAGTACAAAAACCCCACACCTGTCAGAAACAGAAGGTTGATGATGCTGACTCCCAATTACCTCATCATCAATCAATCAGAAAAATGTCCACAAGCTGATCACACCCTCTTGGAATATTACTATAAACTCCTCATTTTATAGTATATTACTATAAATATTACTATAAACTCCCTTTCCAGATCGGGATACACATTTCTGAGGGCATTAGCCTGCTGTGGCCCACTTTGCTTGGAAAAGCAATAAAGCTAGTCTTATTTTGCTTCATTTACATTGTCCCTGAAATTCAATTTGGTATTGGTGTTCAGAGCCTGAGTTTTGGCATCAACACTGGTTTCTTTTCTAACATTCAACACCATAAGGCTCAGTACATTACAGTCTATCATTATAATAAAGTCAATAATTGCCTTCTCCTTCATCGCCAAAATTCAGGTAGAAAATTTTCCAAAAGAGGTCAAACTGTTTATTAATAATAAAATTTTCTAATGCTGGTACTATGCATGCACAATCAAAGAAGAAACAGAGTTTTTCTATGAAAAAAATCCCATTCCAGAAGACTGCACCTGTGAGGACTGAGAAGATAATTTTTGAAGGTTATTAACAGTACAGTGCTCTGTGCTACCCTAGTCTCACCCTTTTCATCAGCCTTTTGCTGATTGTTTCAAACACTGCTGACCCTGCCCCCTAATCAACTATTTGGTGTTTGTAATTCTCCCCTTAATGACAATAATGTGCTTGTGAATTGTGATTGTGAATGTCCCTGATTACAATGTAAAAAGAGGAGAGGGGCATGATTTTCTGTCACTGTTTGCCTTAACAGCTACTTGTAAACTGCTGTACTGCTTTAGGGACTAGGGCTTCATTCAAGAGGTCATGGTTGTGAGTTCTGGGTGATCAAAGAACTTTGGACTATTACAGATATGAGCATTACTGGAGGGGAAGATGCAAACGGGGAAGGGTCGCTGTGTTCCGATTACCTTTCTCTCTAACTGGCCCACCACCACTGTCTGAAGCTCAAATATGATTGAATACTGACTCTGAAAACGTTTTCAGCAATTGTGAGCAAACACTTCTCCCTCAGTGAAGCTTTCTAACACTTATGGTCTTCAGCAGTTTTAAGAATGAGCAGTGGGAGGTTGGGTGGGATGGAAGCCATTCAGGGGTCCATGTGTCTGGCTCAGGGGAAGCCAGGCTTTGCTGAAATAACCCTCCTCTTTTAAGATGAGTCAAGTTCACACAAAAGATAAATGGCAAGTCCAGGACCCAGGCTGCTGAAATCTGCAGCCAGAGGTCTCTTTCAGGCACCACACTACTCACAGGTGTGGGTACTAATCCCAACATTGTTCTCTGTGCAAATACCAACCAAGGTGGAAATGGAGAAAAGAGAACTCTGCCAAATGACTTCCATACACGTGAAATTTTGATGATTTAAAAATTGACTTAAATTTTAAAAATGGAAATATAAAAAATCAATAAAACAGCTACAGGCGTATTCCATTCTCCACCCTGCTAGTTCATGACCTCTGGACTCTTATCGCCTGATTTCTAATGCTCCTGCTTCCTTTTCTGTTTAAGAACCTAAAGAAGAACAGCTTGTGACCATTCAGTGGTCATTCCTACCAATTCAGCGGCCCGAGCGTGGGAGCTGGGAGCCGCAGTGCAGTCCTCTGGGAGGCGGTCTGGGCTCCTCTTCAGCAGGAACTGATGAATATGCTCCAAGGGCACCTGTGCCCACCAGACCCGTCTGCCACCGCGGTTGAGAAGCCGTAAATTCTGGACCTGAAATTTACCCGCCCTGAAATTCCTCCAGGGTCAACAGCTTTTCAGGAGTGCCCTGGCTCATCCTTTGCCATCTCTTCAGGGTCTCTTCAGGTGTGACTTCGTGCAGGTACTCATGGGAGTCAGAGCCATGCAGGTGCAGAGTTTCCCTGCCAGTCCCCTGCACATCAGACCCGCGGAGGGAGCTCCCTTCCCCTGCTCAGGCAGAGGACAGTCTGCTTTACCCAGAGCGAAAATAGGTAGGCAGGTTAAGGTAAACTGTGAAAGGCTGGTGATTGGCCCTGGGGTCAGTAACAACCGGAAGTTGGTTGGGGCTGCTCCTTGGCTGCCTGGATTTGGTTAATGAAGATTCTGAGGGTGGAGCCGCCAGAATAGGAGGAGCTCCAGAAGCAGCAAAAACTTCTGCACGGCTTGCTGGCCAAATTTCCTGGAGGATATGACATGACACCAGCCAGCTTTTTAACAGCAAAATGGCACAGACCTGTGGCAGAAGCTTCTCCCAGGTGCTCTGAGGCTTCGTGATGTAGAGGCCATCACCTTTGTTTTTCATAGATGAACTGTTCCGTATTGAAGTTAAGATTGGTGCCACCCAAGTGGATTCCTGCTGGAAGGACTGTGTCGACATCCTCCTCCTTCATCTGCAGGACAAAAGGGCCTCTGGACGCTGTGAACGTTTCCCTGTAAATTATGACATTTGGACCCCTCTCTGGGAAGCACAGAAAGGCTTCCGTGTTATAAATAAATTCTATCCTTTGTGTTCACAATGTGACCCATCAGGACATATGCACTTTGACATTTGTATTTATATTACAGAAATGTATGTTTTGACCGAGTCTTACACTCATCTAAATTCAACTTAGAATTAACCCTGGGAGGTTGCTCTTTGGAAGTCAGAGATTAAGTTTAGATTTCAACAACATACAGCTGCAGACAGACTCAAAGGGAAGCGTAACGGTGATGCTAACATAGCTAAAATTATGAACATCAGAATCATTTGCGATTATTCAGGTAACAGTGCTGGGTTTTAAATCACCTATCAGACCTTTTTCCCTAGGCAGAATACACCAGTTAGGTTTCCTCTTCTTTATTTGCTACTGTTTTCCCACTTTTGTGTTGTTTGGCTTATTCTCCAGTGAGTTACTTCAAGTTACAGTTGTCAAAATTTATACTTGACAAAATGCTAGACTATTTGTTGCTGGAGCTACGAGTGACTACCAGGCATCTCTTCCTCCTAGAAGGAAATGATATGCTCGCTTAAATCAAATAATGATGGGGGGAAAATGCAAATATTAGCAGTACATATTTAGCCTTTGCACTGGATTGGGATAGAATGAATGCTTCCTATTAAATGGACTTTGATGCATTGTTCCCTGTGGCAAAAGTGTCCCCACTCTCAGAAAATAGAAATTGGGGAAAACACACTCTCTGCATAGAAATAAAAACAAGGCTGTAATATTAAAGGGAAAACACAATGATATAAAAGTCAGGCAACAGCTCAGCAAAGCCATTACCATGCTTATTGCCATTTGAAGGCACAATGATTGAAGTTATTGTCTTAATGTAAGATTACTAAATAATGCATCCCATAAAGGAAAGACATTGTATTGGCCATAAAACGTGTGTAACTGCAACAGAATTCATACTTATTTAATGACACTTTAGAATCAGATGGTAATTAAAATGAAGTAGGAATTTTTAAAAGGCAAGAGAATTTCAAACACACCAGTATATAAATTGAAACATTCTCTTTGTTTTGCAAGCACATAAAGAAGTAAATTTCACACAGGTTTTTTGTTTTTGTTTTTTTTTTTTGCTTTTTTGGCCCAGTGGGAACTGCACAATTTTGACTCCTCAGTATTTCCACTTCTAATTGCTAGGAGGTTTCATTATCAGTTGTCTAAAGTGCAATACATCAACCTTGCAGAGCTGAGTTACAAAAGACGTTCACACATCTGATGGGCTGCTGTGCTAAATACATCTTAATTTGTGCTGCATCTGCTGTTTTCTAATTTGTTTATCATGCTGTGAATGCTGCAGACTTTGTTAGAGCAGCTTCCTGATTTTTTCCTTTAAAAATGCATCAATTCTTCATTTTAAAAAAATGGCTGTTTTCCATCATCGTTCATCTGTGTCTTGGAATGCCATAAACTCAATTCTGTTATACACATACATATATGAAAAAAAATCCTGTGAATATGTATACGTATTACATTAGAACATTTGCATGTGCATAATCCAAATACTCAGTTTAATCACATAAAACAAAACAAACTTTTTTCAGCCATTACTGGATGCACAAAGCGACAAACACTCCAATCTCAGAATTCTGGCATGAATAAAAGTGCTTCATGTTGCTGGGATCTGCTATGCGGAAGAAGGGTGGTGCTCTCAGTTCAGACCCAACTAAGGAGCAGTTGACATAGTAAAAAAGGAAACGCATTTCAGTGTGATCTGGAATAAACCAGTCTCACAATAGGGAAGTTTAAATTCAGGTTTGGAAGGAAAACAAATACCACCATCCCAAGCCCATGCCTCCCTCCATCTTTTCACAAATACCAGTGTCTAAGATGAGGGCAGAGCCTACTTCCTTGGGATGTGACCTGTGCAGTCACATAAGCCTTATATTTAGAAGAGCTTAGTTGAGTTTAAGGCTCTGCAGTTACTGTTTAGAAATTTTTAATAATTTATAAACAAGGAGTCCTATATCTTCATTTTGCACTGTACCAGCAAATCATAGAACTGGTATTGGTGCAGGATGAATTTCAGGAATACTGATGGAACAGCTGATGGATCTACTCTGCAGTACATATCTCAAGCTTTTAGTCCTTTCATCTTTATGATCACAAAAATGTGCACCCTGAAATGAAAAAGAAAAGGATAAAAGGAAGAAAGTGGGGAGAGAGGGAAGAAAGAAGGGAGGAAAGAACAAATAGTGTTTATTTTTGTTTTCATATAGTTCTTTGGGGCATGAGGCACAGAAGCCAGCCATTTCTAGATATTATTATTTCTAAGCACCAAACTTCTTTGAGTGAAACTGATTAAAAGAAAATGCCTCCACAATAGATTTTGGAATCACCAACCAAAGTGGCACTCAAAGTCAGTCTACAATCTTAAAAAAAAATAACCTAAATAATATTTCAATATTTTGGATAATTTCCCACCACGCCTTTTCCTTATACCCACACACTAAATAAATACACATGCCCGGTCCAAATTATTTCAGGAAACCTAACTAAAAAACCAGGGAATGCAGAGGAGTTGGAAACCTCAGAGGAGTGCCCGGTCCCTTTTCCTCCTGCAGGCTGCTTACTGGGAGTCAGGCTGTGAACTGGGCAGCAGTGAGAGGCTGGCACAGAGGCTGGCACCTTTTGTCTATCATCCTGACAATGGGGATGCAGGGAGGCAGATCTGTGCCCTGGATTCCACTGGCTGTACAGCCTTCTGAGAGAAAGATGTGGACCCCATTTACATAATGCCAATCAGTCTTTCAAGTCAAATTTTCCCAAGAACATGCAGAAACGTTTACCAAGGCAGGCATTATGACTGGTGCAGTCACAGACAAATCAGGGCTTCCGTAAAGGAGTATGTTGAATCAATAACACATACTGTTCAACCAGGGCTGAGAAAAACACCTCATAAAGTAACAGCATTTGTAAAGGTTAATCAATTCAGCTAATTGTAAATGCTCTCAATTGTCAGTCCCTAAGCAGTCCCTTCTCTTTGTAGCTAGTAATTCACTGTGGGATGCAGCAGCTCTAAAAACAGGAAGCAGAGAAAGAGAGGAAAGCAGTCAAATTTCTCATTACTCTCCCCATGTTGTGCTCTGCCGGGGTCTGTAAATGTCAATACATTTACCACAGGGAGAGCGCCTTTTTTCCCTATGAGCACTAGTTGCCTCCTTCATTATACACAAAACAAAGTAAAGAGCCTAATTATCTTGGTCTAGGCAGATGGAAAGGAAATCAGGATATTGATCTTTGGGGCAATATCTTAAGGCAATGCATATGATGAATAAGCTTTGCAGTTAAAGGGACAGTCTTTCATTGACAACTGTTACGAAGAAAAGCACATCTTATTCACTGCCCAGAACTGACTCAGAAAAAAGAAAGAAAATCCTTCTGTCCTTCCCTCCCCACTGCCTCTGGTTCCCAGTAAGAACAAACCATTGTGGAGAGATTTTTTAAACAACTGTCTCTGGAGAGTTGAGAAGCTGAAACCAATCATGTCAGGGAGAAAACAATGAGATAATTCTACAATGAACTATCAAGGCTCTGGCAGTGAAAGAAAACCAATGACTTTCTTGGAACCAGACAACTCCTTTCTGTGAAGCCTCAACATCAGAGTAGTCCATATTTCCAGGCCACTAATGAGTGTTCTACTGGGGACACAGAATGTAATTTGTGTTGGCAGTGCTAAAAAAGTTCTAGAAAATGGTGACACAGGATACATGATAAATTGTTCTAAAATAGTTCACCTTCTTTGTAAGATCTTACATACATCCATACTGACCTTTATTTTGTATAGGTACATGGTATTACATTTCCGAAACTGTTATTTCCCAGAGTTGACTCACTGGAAAAGACTCTGAAGCTGGGAGGAATTGGGGGCAGGAGGAGAAGGGGATGACAGAGAATGAGACGGCTGGGTGGCATCACCGACTCAGTGGACATGAGTTTGAGTGAACTCCGGGAGTTAGTGCTGAACAGGGAGGCCTGGAGTGCTGTGATTCATGGGGTCACAAAGAGTGGGACACGACTGAGCAACTGAACTGAACAAAGATTAAACTTCTATCTTTAAAAAATATAGGAAAATGGTTATTTTTAAGAATATTTGCATAAGTCAAAAAACAAAGATGAGGAAAACTATTTCAAGTGTTTTGATGCACAGTAATATTTATAGCAATATGAGAAATAATAAAATTCACCCATGTATTATACTTTAGAAGAACTGAACAGAAGCTGAAGATGAAATAAAGGTAAATTGACTGCATATTTCAGCAGTTCATGATTGAGTACAGTTCAGTTTAGTTCAGTTCAGTCTCTCAGTTGTGTCCGACTCTCCACGACCCCATGAATCACAGCACTCCAGGCCTCCCTGTCCATCACCAACTCCCGGAATTCACTCAAACTCATGTCCATCGAGTCGGTGATGCCATCCAGCCATCTCATTCTCTCTCATCCCCTTCTCCTTCCGCCCCCAATCCCTCCCAGCATCAGAGTCTTTTCCAGTGAGTCAACTCGTTGCATGAGGTGGCCAAAGTATTGGAGTTTCAGGTTCAGCATCAGTCCTTCCAATGAACACCCAGGATTGATCTCCTTTAGAATGGACTGGTTGGATCTCCCTGCAGTCCAAGGGACTCTCAAGAGTCTTCTCCAACACCACAATTCAAAAGCATCAATTCTTCGGCGATCAGCTTTCTTCACAGTCCAACTCTCACATCCATACATGACCACTGGAAAAACCATAGCCTTGACTAGACAGACCTTTGTTGGCAAAGTAATGTCTCTGCTTTTTAATATACTATCTAGGTTGGTCACAACTTTCCTTCCAAGGAGTAAGCATCTTTTAATTTCATGGCTGCAATCAGCATCTGCAGTGATTTTGGAGTCCAAAAAAATAAAGTCTGACACTGTTTCCACTGTTTCCCCATCTATTTTCCATGAAGTGATGGGACCAGTTGCCATGATCTTCGTTTTCTGAATGTTGAGCTTCAAGCCAACCTTTTCACTCTCCTCTTTCACCTTCATCAAGAGGCTTTTGAGTTCCTCTTCACTTTCTGCCATAAGGGTGGTGTCATCTGCATATCTGAGGTTATTGATATTTCTCCCAGCTATCTTGATTCCAGCTTGTGCTTCTTCCAGCCCAGCATTCCTCATGATGTACTCTGCATAGAAGTTAAATAAGCAGGGTGACAATATACAACCTTGACGCACTCCTTTTCCTATTTGGAACCAGTCTGTTGTTCCATGTCCAGTTCTAACTGTTGCTTCCTGACCTGCATATAGGTTTCTCAAGAGGCCGGTCAGGTGGTCTGGGATTCCCATTTCTTTCAGAATTTTCCACAGTTTACTGTGATGCACACAGTCAAAGGCTTTGGCATAGTCAATGAAGCAGAAATAGATGTTTTTCTGAAACTCTCTTGCTTTCTCCATGATCCAGCGGATGTTGGCAATTTGATCTCTGGTGCCTCTGCCTTTTCTAAAACCTGCTTGAACATCTGGAATTTCACGGTTCACATATTGCTGAATCCTGGCTTGGAGAATTTTGAGCATAACTTTACTAGCGTGTGAGATGAGTGCAATTGTGCGGTAGTTTGAGCATTCTTTGGCATTCCCTTTCTTTGGGATTGGAATGAAGACTGACCTTTTCCAGTCCTGTGGCCACTGCTGAGTTTTCCAAATTTGCTGGCATATGGACTGCAGCACTTTCACAGCATCATCTTTCAGGATTTGAAATAGCTCCACTGGAATTCCCTCACCTCCACTAGCTTTGTTTGTAGTGATGCTTTCTAAGGCCCACTTGACTTCACATTCCAAGATGTCTGGCTGTAGGTGAGTGATCACACCATCGTGATTATCTTGGTCATGAAGATCTTTTTTGTACAGTTCTTCTGTGTATTCTTTCCACCTCTTCTTAATGTCTTCTGCTTCTGTTAGGTCCATACCATTTCTGTCCTTTATCGAAC
This sequence comes from Moschus berezovskii, assembly GCF_049115385.1. Lineage (NCBI taxonomy): Eukaryota > Metazoa > Chordata > Mammalia > Artiodactyla > Moschidae > Moschus > Moschus berezovskii. The sequence continues at coordinate 85,170,481 of NC_142467.1, forward strand.
CCATCTTTGCATGAAATGTTCTCTTGGTATCTCTAATTTTCTTGAAGTGATCTCTAGTCTTTCCTATTCTGTTGTTTTCTTCTATTTCTTTGCATTGATCGCTGAGGAAGGCTTTCTTATCTCTCCTTGCTATTCTTTGGAACTCTGCATTCAGATGCTTATATCTTTCCTTTTCTCCTTTTCTTTTCATGTCTTCTTTCACAGCTATTTGTAAGGCCTCCTCAGACAGCCATTTTACTTTTTTGCATTTCTTTTCCATGGAGATGGTCTTGGTCCCTGTCTCCTGTACAATGTCACGAACCTCCGTCCATAGTTCATCAGGCACTCTATCTATCAGATCTAGTCCCTTAAATCTATTTCATCTTCAGCTTGCTGCTGCTGCTAAGTCGCTTCAGTCGTGTCCGACTCTGTGCGACCCCATAGACGGCAGCCCACCAGGCTCCGCTGTCCCTGGGATTCTCCAGGCAAGAACATCTTCAGCTTAGTAAACTGTAAATAATTTTTGCTTAGAAGTAAAGCTGTAACGGCTTCATTAAATTTAGAAATGTACACAAGAAAAATCACAGTATATTGTAAGTGGCAAAGCTTCAACAATTTGACAAAGGAACATCTTCATCTTTTACGTATTTCAATTTAGTGTTATTAATCACGGGCTCTGTAAAATTCTAGTTAAATACATGCAAGGCCTTGTGTTCCTATGAAACTGTTTTATATTTTAGGTATACTGAGTAGTGCAGTCAGAGAAACCAAGTGACTCAGTCAAAATGTAACTCCATGTGACCCTGAAGAGCATAGCAAATAAGCTGGAGAAGATATGAAAACAAGTTGTTGGCAGCTGGCACATATCATGCTATTTTACCCCCCAAATATGTAGATCTGTGTAAGATGCTATCCTCTTCTAAGTCAAATCACATTGTGCATTGTAATAATATAATGATGTATGGTGGTAAAAACAAAATCTCCATGTTTATCTAGGGTGAACAAAAACATTGGTTTAAGAAAGAAATTCTGTTCTTAACGAAAACAATTTCTTTCATCCATGAGTGCGATTTAAAACATGCCATGTTTCCCTTGGAAAAATGAGAAATTAAGGAATCAGGAATGTCCAGAAGCTACCTTACTGGCAAGTGGTAAAATACTTATTCAACAACAAACTGTCTCCCACCAGTCCCCTTTCCATTCTTCCCTTCCTCTTTCTTCCTTGTTTTATCTCTCTTCAGTTCCCCCTTTTTCTAAGATCCCCTCCTTTCATCTAACAATAATATTTTCCCTTAATTTCAGGAGAAACTTCCTGATATTTTTGGAAAAAATGAGAATCAAAAATGAAGTCCTCTATATGCAATTTTTCACCTTAAAGGAATTGAAATATCTGTTAGATTTTCAAGAACTATCACCTCAAGCAAGCAATGAGAAAAATTAACCAAACAAACTCCCACCCAGGACCTGATTATCTCATTTCATTTACTGATTGTTCCTGAGCATTTGATACCTTCATCCTCATATATATTCATTTGGAGCCTCACTCTTTTATACATAATGTAATTTTCTTTCCAGAGGATAAATTTTTATATCAGTTTAATAATTTCTTGAAGTTATACTGAAGTATTGCTCAACTCACTTCTAAATTAAAGCACTTATTAAAAAACTTTGAAGCACTCTCACAATTTTAAATCACTGTGCACATAGCAATTTAAAATTATGGGAGTAGTTTTATAAGCACTTGAATTTGGAGGTGATCAGAGACCTGAAAACGTGCAATACAGAGTAATTTTAAATTATTAGAGTACTTCACATTTTTTTATAAGCTCTTCAGCGGGGAAGTGATCGGGTTCTAACATCTGAGCTTATGCAGTGCAAAATGAAGTACTCCTTAGCCTGAGAAGATTCACTCTATTAAATCAAACTACTTTAATAATTTTAAAGTGATGTACAGTGAGCATGCTCAGACCTCCAAATTCACTTTTAAATTAAAAATATTTTTCACTTCTAACCTACAAAAGCCACTTATGTGATAGAGAAGCAATTTACCCTTTCAGTTTTAGACATCATACTGCCCTCTCACTTTTAGAGTGGTTTTCTCCTGGTAAAAACAAACACCAGAATATTTAAAATACTGTCCTTTCCCATTAAAACAGTGAAAAGCATTATGCTATGAAAGTTTAGCAATCTAGCTGTATTTGAAAACATTTCCATTGTAAAGTCAACTTTAGCATAATTGTGTTTTGAGATATTACACCTAAATAATGACAAGTGAATATCTTGAGAGGGTTTTTTAGTATAAACCCACTGACACAGATGAATGGTTCTTCACAATAGAACAATTGTCTTGCAACCTGATAAAAATCATGTAGACCCTACTATGTCTTCTGAAGAATGCTGCTAACCTGAAAAGCATGTGGTTCCAATATTATTCCCCCAGTCCACCCTTGAGTTCAAAGAAAGGACAACATAGCAGAAGCCTGATACCTGTTACACTAAATGTACATTTGGCAAATACAGCTCACAGATCATTCAGATTGGTTTGTGTGATTGTTTTCTTCCTGGGAAGTCGTACTTATACTTCCTACAGCAAAATTAGCATGTTGAATTCTGGTCTGGATTAATTATTTCTATTAACAAGCAAGATTGTTAACACATTGAAAGGGATTCTAATCTCATAGTCAATAATTCAATTTCTGGTATGTTTAAATGTTTCACTGTTCGCTGATGACATGATCCTCTACACAGAAAACCCTAAAGACTCTACCAGAAAACTACTAGAGCTAATCAATGAATACAGGAAAGTTTCAGGATATAAAATCAACACACAGAAATCCCTTGCATTCCTATACACTAATAATGAAAAAATAGAAAGAGAAATTAAGGAAACTATTCCATTCACTGTTGCAATGAAAACAATTAAATACTTAGGAATATATCTACCTAAGGAAACAAAAGACTTGTACACAGAAAACTATAAAACACTAGTGAAAGTAACCAAAGAGGACACTAATAGATGGAGAATATACCATGTATGTGGATTGGAAGAATAAATATTGTAAAAATGAGTATACTACCCAAAGTAATTTGTACATTCAATGCAATCCCTATCAAGCTACCAACGATATTTTTCACAGAACTAGAACAAATAATCTCACAATTTGTATGGAAATACAAAAAACTTCGAATAGCCAAAGCAACCTTGAGGAAGAAAAATGGAACTGGGGGAATTAACCTGCCAGACTTCAGGCTCTACTACAAAGCCACAGTCATCAAGACAGTATGGTACTGGCATAAAGACAGAAATATAGATCAATGGAACAAAATAGAAAGCCCAGAGATAAATCCACACACCTATGGACACCTTATCTTCGACAAAGGAGGCAAGAATATAAAATGGAGAAAAGACAGTCTCTTTAACAAGTGGTGCTGGGAAAACTGGTCAGCCACTTGTAAAAGAATGAAACTAGAACACTTCCTAACACCATACACCAAAATATACTCAAAATGAATTAGAGAGCTAACTGTAAGACCAGAAACTATAAAACTCCTAGAGGAGAACGTAGGCAAAACACTCTCTGACATAAATCACAGCAGGATCCTCCAAGACCCACCTCCCAGAATATTGGAAATAAAAGCAAAAATAAACAAATGGGACCTAATTAAAATCAAAAGCTTCTGCACAGCAAAGGAAACTATAAGCAAGGTGAAAAGACAGCCTTCAGAATGGGAGAAAATAATAGCAAATGAAGCAACTGATAAAGGATTAATCTCCAAAATATACAAGCAGCTCCTGCAGCTCAATTCCAGAAAAATAAAAGACCCAATCAAAAAATGGGCCAAAGAACTAAACAGACATTTCTCCAAAGAAGACATAAAGATGGCTAACAAACGCATGAAAAAATGCTCAACATCCCTCATAATCAGAGAAATGCAAATCAAAACCACAATGAGATACCATTTCACACCAGTCAGAATGGCTGCTATCCAAAAGTCTACATGCAATAAATCCTGGAGAGGGTGTGGAGAAAAGGGAACCCTCTTACACTGTTGGTGGGAATGCAAACTAGTACAGCCACTTTGGAGAACACTGCGGAGATTCCTCAAAAAACTGGAAATAGAACTGCCATATGATCCAGCAATCGCACTCCTGGGCATACACACCGAGGAAACCAGAATGGAAAGAGACACATGTTTCTTTGTTCATTGCAGCACTGTTTATAATAGCCAGGACATGAAAGCAACCTAGATGTCCATCTGCAGACGAATGGATAAGAAAGCTGTGGTACATATACACAATGGAGTATTACTCAGCCATTAAAACAAACGCATTTGAACCAGTTCTAACGAAGTGTATGAAACTAGAGCCTATTATACAGAGTGAAGTAAGCCAGAAAGAAAAACACCAATACAATATACTAACACATATATATGGAATTTAGAAAGATGCAAACGATAACCCTGTATACGAGACAGCAAAAGAGACACAGATGTATAGAACAGTCTTTGGGACTCTGTGGGAGAGGGTGAGGGTGGGATGGTTTTGGAGAATGGCATTGAAACATGTATATTATCATATGTGAAATGAATCGCCAGTTCAGGGTCGATGCATGTTACAGGATGCTCGGGGCTGGTATGCGGGGATGACCCAGAGGGAGGATAAGGGGAGGAGGGAGGTGGGAGGGGCTTCGGGAGGGGGAACTCATGTACACCCGGGGCGGATTCATGTCAATGTATGGCAAAACCAACCAATATAATATTGTGAAATAATTAGCTTCCAATAAAAAAAAAATCTAAAATAAATAAATGTAGTCACTGAGAGACAAGAATCCGTTGATAGTCATATCAGGGATGAAAGATTTAAGTCTTATTTTGGTAGTTTTCTCACCCTATTTAGACATAACTACAACAAATAAATAGGTAGACATCTATGAAAGCATTTTGAAAGCTAAAAATAATGTCTTCTCTTCATATCAAGCGGCTGTGAAGTTTCCTTTTTCCTGTTCCCTGCCTTCTCCTGCCCTCCACTTTCTTCCCTTCCTCTTTTTTCCCCTCTCTCTCCCACTCCCCACCGCCCTAAGATCCTATTCATCTGAATTCTAGTTGCAATCACACTGGATCTACTGAAAGGTAATCACTTAGTAATACCTCCTGTCCTTTGACAATAATTTGAATTTTAGCCTATGTGAGAACTGATCCTAACTGTTATGTTTTTAACCACACGTGAACTGGAGTGGTTCCCAATAGCAATTTGCTACCAGTGGAAAGTATGTTTTAACTGTTTGTTATGACTTATCAGAGAATAAGGATTACAAAACATACATATACTGGTTTTTTGAAATGTCCTTCTGACTGTGACAAAAACTTCCAGAGTCACTTCATCTTACACTGTTGATGCTGCCGAAAAACAAAAGATAAAAGTCTGGGTGGCAGGAGTGAGTGTGACTGTGGTCATAATGTCTTTAAAAGTCCTCTCTCAGAATAAGTTCTTTCACTGAGAGATATTAAGGTCACCCTTAAATTAAAGAAGTAGATTTATTTTGAAGGGTTTTGCAATAACTTTTTAAACTTCATTTTAGAAGCCTAGCTATGAACATTAAAAGACAAAATTTAAAAATATTCTTGATAGCCCTTTGTAGGGATTCTGGAGGATGGGTTATAATCCAATTATAACCTCGAGAAGTCAGGGCACACATATTGCCCAAAGTCTAAATTGACCCACATATATGGATGCAACAAACATCCAGCACTTCAAGGAGAATGATAATCATGAACTCAATGGATTTTTCATTTTAAAGTATCTGTGTATATACTGAAATCAGAGATATTACCTTTATGAAATATTTTAGAATTTAGCCTATGAAATAGGTTCTGTTATAACTAGTGTACTGAAAACTTTCAGAAGTTATACCATACCAGTGTCCATGCCAAAGCATTTTGAAGTCTATAAGATTTGGATTTTTCTTTCTATTAAGTTCAAACTACCTTGATTTTCATGTTATTTCCAACCAAAATACTTCTGGAAGAAAACTAAAAGAAAGCTTCCCAGCAATAGAAATTTATGTGGTTTATAGGCAGTCAACAGAATCAATTACTTGGCTTATAGTATCATTAAGAGTATATAACTACCCAAGAAATTCAGTGGTGATAATGCAAAATCCTCTATGAATACTTATCTGTAAACTAAAATTGTCCTGCCAGAGCTAGAAATTATAAATAAGTAATCATTAACCAGAAGTTAGAAAGGGATGATGAATTAGTGTGTGCCTGAATTGAGGGAGAAATTTGGGTGCAAACAGTAGAAGAAATCACAAGGGCATATCTGAGAATTCTTCAGTGTTAGAGAAAATAGTTAAAAGACATTCTAAGAGTATGTTTCTATAATATGTAGGTTGACAGAAGGTCTCTAAATAAAATTTTGTTACAATGAATAGATGAAAAGTAAGTTAGGCAATTATGACATAGTGGATTTGAAAATCAATGTGGCTATTTCAAACTAAGTGGCTATTAGATAGAAAGCCAAAATGTACTTATAAGACTAACATCAAGGAAGGAATTTAGATGAAAATACACTATTCAAGCACTTGGACTATGCAAACATAATGAAACATGACACACCTGGGACAGTTGTCAAGTGTTGTGCTCTGAATCTCTCACTGTATTTTACTGTAGTAATCACTGTTTTTAGGATCCTGATATAAAAGGTGAGAGAAGTAATACTGGATGGTGCCAATCTATGAGCCTTCTGTGTACAATATTGAATTTAGGAGAAAAAACAGAGAGATAATATCTAAAACACATGATGTAAAGGCCAGTGTGAACTTTTCAGATAAAAATGTTTAATTCTTCTGCATATTCCTGCAGCAGTACCTATGCCCATTCACATGAGTGTGTTGAATGTTATTTTATCCGAGGGAATTGTTAAATAAACAAAAATTTCTTTAACACTCTGGCCATTGTAAGTGAATCTTTGCCTAATGATACAAAATGCTCTGTAATACCTAGCGCCTACTGCATGAGTTAATCCATTTAAGCAAGAGAACATGTTTTGTCAGATTGTGTGAGTCTGACATTTTTTTGAACCAAACTAAACCTTTTGAGAATTGAATTCCATTTGCTTCAGGGGTCAAAAAAAAAAAAAAAAGTGACTTTCTGGTTCAAAGGAAAAATGCTTAGAAGCCATATTTGAAAAGCTCATAAGAGGTCTTACACATCAAATGGCTCTTAGAAAACAACATTTTGATGAGTTAAGTGTAAATTAATTAGAAACATACAGATTGCTTTTCCCTGGCTATCCACATGGGTTTCAAAGTTGAAGTATGAGTGTTAGACGAAATATGGTTAGAGTTTTCGTGACCCAAAAGCATAGGAAAGTAGTTCAAGATGTTTCCATGAAGCAATAATACTTGTTTGCCTGCAGTGATCTTTCCAAACAAATATATTTCATGAGTTTCTCTTTAAAAAAAAAAAAAAAAATCGGACTCATGCAGGTACTCCATTTTAAGTCCATCAGGTATATTTAAAAGAGAATTTTCCCCTGCAAAGAAGCTGATTAAGTCTTTAAAAATGAATTTAAGCCTGTAGTCCCTTTGAAAAGGAAAACATAAGTGAAATAAACAAGAATTGGAGGAGGAAACCATTTATAGATGGAATCTCTGACATTCTGAGACTTCAGAGCCAGGAATAGCATTGCTATGAAGCTCCCTAGATAACACTGGATAATAAGAATTTGGTTCAGGTAATCTGGTTATATGTCCATTAAGTGCTTATATTCAATTAACAGGGAACTACAACTTGTCAAAGAGATAAAGCAAACAAACAACTGTGGAAATGTATGCAGCAAGCAGTTCCCTAGCACTGGCAGGACTAATTTTCTCACTGGAGAAAGTACTTTAAAATGTTATCATTAGCAAATATTTATTATAAACCAGTTGGTTATATTGTACTGAAAATTAATGCCATCAGAATTTCCAGAGTAAGCACCTTTAGACCTATCACTAAGAAAAAATGAATAGAAAAAGAAAGAGAAATAAGATGAAAAACTATAAAACACTACCTTTTTTATTTTTTGCTAAGTGGTTTATTTTTTTCTTAATTATTTTTCCAATTGACTAAAATAAAATTCTGAAGTCCCTTTTAAAGTTGAGCATGCAGAGATAAGCATCAGTCTCATCCAGGGAGAGAAGTAACCTTCTCAACTACTCCAACTGCTAAATTTCCTGGCATAACATGAGGACAAAGTGTTAATATTTTCAATTCACTGTACTGAGGTTGTTGAGGTTTTTTTCTCTCCTAGGGTCCGTAAAAACTTAGAACTTTTGCCCAAAGATAACAAACTTTTGAAAATTTATGAAGTTTTTTTAATAAAAATTACACCATCACAGTTTCACATAATTGCTAAGACAGCTCAAGAAGAGTCATCACGAAGAGAGTGAATTATTTGGGATGTTAGTTCTCTGGAGCCACTTGCATGACAAGTCTCCAAAAGATTTTTTAAGTCTATTTTTGAGGTTAATTTTCGAGTATCCTTTCTTTCAGTTAACATGTTTTCTAGCTGCATTATAGGGGAGATTTGGCAGCTCAGATATATTAAGATGTAACATCAATTCTGTACTGAGTCATAGATCTCTTTGCTTGGCATTTAACTGCTCTAAAGTTTCAATCCTGGTAGTGGGAGATTTGGAAGAGAAAACTCACACTGGATGAACTGGGTTCTACAAGCTATGTATATTCACGTGGATATATTCCATTATTCAGTCTTGTCTCTGAAAATGAATTTAGTGTTATACAGCCAGATATTCTATAAGAAATATGTGTTGATGATGATTGGCCCCTCTATAGGCCATATATACGGAAGCTTGCCATTTCTGAACCAAATTTGGTAAAGCTTCATTTTTCTTCTCATCCTAAATTGACCCTTTCTTTTGCTAAAATATTTCTTTTGCTCATAAATAAAATGTCAAAGTTATATTGACTCTCCAAACTTTAAGGCAAACATTTAGTGCCACCAGTTTCCAATTTCCCAACTAGCTTTCTTTTAAGCATTTAATATTAAGTAGGTATTTATGATTCAGAACAAGCTCTTCTGTAGCAGTTCATAAAATGCATCACCCATTTGCAGTGTAGCATTATACTAGCTAGTTCACCAGGCAGACCCATGTGGCAAGTATAGCTCCTGTCAGAAAATCCACCCTGTCCTCTGGCTAAGGCTACAAAGTCACTCTCTGCTTGATGGAACCTGGAACAAGTTGGGTAGGAAGAAGGCAAAGTGGATGCTTGTAGGCACCAGAAATATGATAATTCTCTGTAACTATTAATACTTAACAGCTGGATTTCCTCTTAGTCCATAATTCTCAAATGATGTCCTGCCATATAGACCTATCCTAGGATTTGTTTAAACATGTTCTTTCATAAAAGGTTTCTGTGGCTAATGAAGTTGAAGAAGTGTTGGACTAAATATAGTGAAGCAAGGTTCAATCCTCTGGAATTCTTTGGATTTTTAATGTAGGACATCATCTGTAAATCTCTAACTGGGGACCACAGTATACAGGGTTCCTTTGGCTTATGAGGTTTCAGAACCTCTGATCAGGGCTCCACAGGGGCCTAGGTCTCTTTGAAACAGCATTCAGGAGATGTTCTGATTATCCTTTGCTTAAGCATCCTCAACTGGGAATGGGGAGCACAAGGAGCTAGCTCCCTCCACAGAGACGTGGGTAGTGTCTCGAACTGAGGGGGAGTCACTACTATCTTTTTTGTATACGTAAACCATTCATGCTAAAGCTGAAACTCCAATACTTTGGCCACCTCATGCAATGAGTTGACTCACTGGAAAAGACTCTGATGCTGGGAGGGATTGGGGGCAGGAGGAGATGGGGACGACAGAGAATGAGATGGCTGGATGGCATCACCGACTCAATGGACATGAGTTTGGGTGAACTCCGGGAGTTGGTGATGGACAGGGAGGGCTGGCGTGCTGTGATTCGTGGGGTCGCAAAGAGTAGGACACGACTGAGTGACTGAACTGAACTGAACTGAACTGAAACCATTCATAAGTTAGGAACTGACAAGATCCTCCTTTTCTGGACAAAATAATGTATAAAAATATGTCAGTGCTCCTAACATGAGGACCTACAAGGTGGTGCCAAAAAAAAAATTATAAGGGGAAAAAACTGGTGCACAATCTGGCCAATACAGTTCTCTTTGCTTTAAAAAAAGTTATTAGATTCATTGCAGAGAGTACCATCAGCTGTGCAGTAGATAGATATTAATATTATTCTAAATATATAGTACCTGCTGCTGCTGCTAAGTCACTTCTGTCATGTCCAACTCTGTGCGACCCCATAGACGGCAGCCAACCAGGCTTCTCTGTCCCTGGTTTTCTCTAGGCAAGAACACTGGAGTGGGTTGCCATTTCCTTCTCCAATGCATGAAAGTGAAAAGTGAAAGTGAAGTCGTGTCCAACTCTTCACGACCCCATGGACTGTAGCCTACCAGGCTCCTCTGTCCATGGGATTTTCCAGGCAAGAGCACTGGAGTGGGTTTCCATTTCCATATCAATAACCTCAGATATGCTGATGACACCATCCTTATGGCAGAAAGTGAAGACAAACCAAAGAGCCTCTTGATGAAAGTGAAAGAGGACAGTGGAAAAAGTTGGCTTAAAGCTCAACATTCAGAAAACTAAGATCATGGTATCCGGTCCCATCACTTCATGGCAAATAGATGGGGAAACAGTGGAAACAGTGGTTGACTTTATTTTGGGGGGTTCCAAAATCACTGCAGATGGTGACTGCAGCCTTGAAATTAAAAGATGCTTACTCCTTGGAAGGAAAATTATGACCAACCTAGACAGCATATTAAAAAGCAGAGACATTACTTTGTCAGCAAAGGTCTGTCTAGTCAAGGCATGGTTTTCCCAGTAGTTATGTATGGATGTGAGAGTTGGACTATAAAGAAAGCTGAGGGCCGAAGAATTGATGCTTTTGAACTATGGTGTTGGAGAAGACTCTTGAGAGTCCCTTAGACTACAAGGAGATCCAACCAGTCCATCCTAAAGGAAATCAGTCCTGAGTGTTCACTGGAAGGACTGATGTTGAAGCTGAAACTCCAATACTTTGGCCACCTGATGCAAAAAACTGACTCATTTGAAAAGGCCCTGATGCTGGGAAAGGTTGAGGGCAGGAGGAGAAGGGGACGACAGAGGATGAGATGGTTGGATGGCCTCACCGACTTAATGGACATGAGTTTGGGAGAGTTGGTGATGGACACGGAGGCCTGGCGTGCTGCAGTCCATGGAGTCGCAAGAAGTCAGGCATGACTGAGTGACTGAACTGAACCTAGGGACTTGATTAAAACATACCAAAGCAATCTACCTTTCAAGACTAACTCTGTTTAAAGAAAAGAAAAAATATTTGAATAAAAAAAGAAAAACAAAACAAACCTGATTTATAATCCATCTTTGTATTCATCAGCTACTTTACACATTTCATACTAGACTTTATAGACTATACAACATGATCACAGAATTAAATGCTCAGTTGCTAGTTTGCATCGGACAGGAATGTGGAAGGAACCCACATATAAGAAGCCTATAAACTCAATTATTTCTGCAAAGCAGTGCCATTACTGCAGTTCATACATCCTTGGAAGTGATTTCCTTTCTGAAAAAAAGTCAATGATAGTAAAATCCAGTCATTGCTTCATCGCAGCTCTTAAAGAGGCAGCATGAGCCCTGTGCTACATCAGTGTGGATGGTGAGGAGGCAAGCTTGGGCATTTTGCAGACTGTGTAGACCAGAGGAATGCAGATTCCACCAGAGAAGATAGCACACAGATAGAGGAGCCAATATTTTTCCATTCGCTATAACAATTCTATATTAAAGAAGCAACTGTTCTCACACAGATCAAAGGGAGTCACAAAGAACCTAAAGAGATCACTGAATGAAGACTATCATGATGAAGTTCCAAACAGGACCAGGAAACAGACACTTGCCATAGAAAAACCAGTTCAGTCAGTTATTTCATGAGAGAATTTGCAAAAAATCTAAATTAGTAGTTCTCAAACTTTTGGGTCTCAGGAACATTTCACTTCTTAAAAATCAAGATTAAAAACCTCAAATACATAGGAGTGTATTTACTGATGCTTATTGCATTAGACAGAGGATGAGATGGTTGGATGGCATCACCAACTCAATGGACATGAGTTTGAGTAAACTCCGGGAGTTGGTGATGGACAGGGAGGCCTGGCGTGCTGTGATTCATGGGGTCGCAAAGAGTCGGACACGACTGAGTGACTGAACTGAACTGATTGCTTTAGAAATTTAAAGTAAGATATTTTTCAGATACATGAATAAATTTAGTGAGAAGAATGATATGGCTTTCCATTTTGTAGCTTGTGTTGCTGAACAGAGGACAGACAGATGCTCCCAACTGCTTTTACAACAAAATCCCTACAATGTCACTGAGCCTCTGGAAAATGCTACAGTCCATTCCCACAGAAGGATTGAAAAGGCTAACCAGGACTTGGTATTATTATGAGAAATGTTTGACCTTACAGACATCCTGGAAGAGTGACAAGAACCCAGAGGAATGCCTGAACTGTGCTTTGAGAACCAAGGAGCTAAAAACTATATTTACAGATATTTACATATATCAACATACCGTATATAGACTTCTCAGGCTAACTACTTACTAACCTGTAGGTAGATCATTTCATAGCATAAGCTCAAACACCCTGAACTGTTTCGTTTCTTTCAAACATATAAAGCCTGCAATACGTATTGCAAAGCAGAATGGCATTAAAGATAAGTAGACTACCTACTAAGTGGAGACATAAAAAGATGCATTCTGGACTGTCAGTACTAAATATTACATTTTCACAAGCGGTACTACTGTGTCCTAATAGTGAGGCAGATGGAGTGAGCATTATTCCATTTTGTAGAGGAGAGAAGTACACAGACAGGGGTAAGCGACTTATCCAAGTACCGCAACTAATCCGTGACAGAGCTGCGACTGTGTCCAGCCCAGTGCTTTGGGTTTGTTACTAGGCCAATATATGATGCCAAAATACATGGTTGAAAAGTGAAAATTACTGCTGGGGTGTTGTGTTGCCTGATCTGTTTCTTTATAGTTTTTCACTTTGTGGTTGGTGCTTTGATATCATTTTGTTAAATGTTCTAATATTTTGAAAATGTGTAATTACTCCCTTTGGTCTTAATTTTCCTTACATGTAAAGTTGGAATCAAAATACCATGAAAGCGCCATCAACAACATCTTAATAACTAACAGGAAAATGCATATCACAATCTATAATTTGAAAAAAAAAAACTTTTTACAAATTGGGCAAACATATAAGGACACTTTTGGTTTACTCCATGATGCAGATGGTATCAGAACTTTTGGAAGCCAGGGGCTAGGAATGTTTGACATCCTGCAACATTATGGAGAATATTGCATAACCAAGTCTTATCCCATATCCCCACAGTTTGAAATGTCCTACTGGACAGTCGTATAGGTAAAAATCTTGTTTTTAATTTTCTAAACCTGGATACCAGCCGTGTTTCATATGTAAATGCAAAATGTTTACACAAGTTTTAATATGCATTGATTTTTCCAAAAACACAGCTCCCATGTAAAGGACAACTGTACTGACAATCTACACGTTTACCAGGAACAACCCACAATGCAAAAAATTGTGCTGTGGTAGCAGCCCACATGCAAAGCTGTCATCGTCACAGTGATTCTACACATCAGTGCGAGGACCCCACTACTTCACCAGATCTTCTGGTATAAAGATACATATGCATTTATATATATATAAATATATTACTTTAAATTTCTTTCCAAAATTCATCCTTTGTATTGTAATTAAGATATTTTATCAATATTTTACTAGGTATATCAGTTCAGTTCAGACACTCAGTCGTGTCTGTCTCTGCAACTCCAGGAACATCAGCACACCAGGCCTCCCTGTCCAACACCAACTCTCAGAGTTTACCCAAATTCATGTCCATTGAGTCGGTGATGCAATCCAACCATCTCATTCTCTGTCGTCCCCTTCTCCTCCTGCCCTCAACCTTTCCCAGTATCAGGGTATTTTCAAATGAGTCAGTTCTTTGCATCAGGTGGCCAAAGTATTGGAGTTTCAGCTTCAACATCAGTCCTTCCAATGAACACCCAGGACTGATCTCTTTTAGGATGGACTGGTTGGATCTCCTTGGACTCTCAAGAGTCTTCTCCAACACCACAATTCAAAAGCATCAATTCTTTGGCGCTCAGATTTTTTTTATAGTCCAACTCTCACATCCATACATGACTACTGGAAAAACCATAGCCTTGACTAGACATGACTTTGCTGACAAAGTAATGTCTCTGCTTTTCAATATGCTGTCTAGGTTGGTCATAACTTTCCTTCCAAGGAGTAAGCATCTTTTAATTTCATGGCTGCAATCACCATCTGCAGTGATTTTGGAGTCCCTCAAAATAAAGTCAGCCACTGTTTCCACTGTTTCCCCATCTATTTGCCCTGAAGTGATGGGTCCAGATGCCATGATCTTCATTTTCTGAATGTTGAGTTTTAAGCCACTTGTTTCACTGTCCTCTTTCACTTTCATCAGGAGGCTCTTTAGTTCTTCTTCACTTTCTTCCATAAGGGTAGTGTCACTGGCATATCTGAGGTTATTAATATTTCTCTCGGCAATCTTGATTCCAGCTTGTGCTTCCTCCAGCCCAACGTTTTTCATGATGTACTTTGCATATAAGGTAAATAAGCAGGGTGACAATATACAGCCTTGATGTACTCCTTTTCCTATTTGGAACCAGTCTGTTGTTCCATGTCCTGTTCTAACTGTTGCTTCCTGACCTGCATACAGGTTTCTCAAGATGCAGGTCAGGTGGTCTGGTATTCCCATCTCTTTCAGAATTTTCACAGTTTATTGTGATCCACACAGTCAAAGGCTTTGGCATAGTCAATAAAGTGGAAGTAGATGTTTTTCTGGAACTCTCTTGCTTTTTCAATGATCCATCAGATGTTGGCAATTTGATCTCTGGTTCCTCTGCCTTTTCTAAAACCAGCTTGAACATTTGGAAGTTCATGATTCACATATTGCTGAAGCCTGGCTTGGAGAATATTAAGCATTATTTTACTAGCGTGTGAGATGAGTGCAACTGTGTGGTAGTTTGAGCATTCTTTGGCATGCCTTTCTTTGGGTTTGGATTGAAAACTGACCTTTTCCAGTCCTGTGGCCACTGCTGAGTTTTCCAAGTTTGCTTGCATATTCAGTGCAGCACTTTCACAGCATCATCAGGTTTTGAAATAGCTCAACTGGAATTCCATCACCTCCACTAGCTTTGTTCGTAGTGATGCTCTCTAAGGCCCACTTGACTTCACATTCTGGGATGTCTGGCTCTAGGTGAGTGATCATACCATCGTGATTATCTGGGTCATGAAGATCTTTTTTGTACAGTTCTTCTGTGTATTCTTGCCACCTCTTCTTAATATCTTCTGCTTCTGTTAGGTCCATACCATGATTATATTATGTGTGCTTTTCATTGCAGAATAGTAAAGAGTTTTTTTAATAGAGTTGTTGTGTCTGATAAAATCAAGAACCATTGAGCTAATATCCATCAGAAATGGCAAGTGTTTTTCTTCTCTGAAAAATTTATCTTTAGAGTCTGTATGAATAGATAGTTCTAAAAATTTAACCCTTTCTGGGAAATTATTTATGGTTACTCCCTCTGTATTAATAAAACAGTATGAAAACAGCTTGTTGTTTACCTGAATAGATGGTTTGAGGTTGGGATTTTGGGAGGGAAGGGTAAGGATGATATCTAGGATTGACTTCCAAAGAAGCCATAAAACCAATTTTTGGTGAACTACTTTATGCAATGTCAAGCTCTTCCACAGAAAAAACAAGCCTCTCCACCACCCCACCAATACCACAGCTATGTACAAATGTCCTGGAGAAGATACAAGGTCTCTCTGCTTTACCTACTACCATAAAGAGAAAAGAAGTAGCTAAAGTTGATTAAATGAAGGAAACCACAGCTTCTGCTTATATTAGAACATTCTTTTGAATATTATGTCCTGAAATGCATGCCATTGGTTCAAAATGGAGTATTCGTTTCAAAAATGAATGATCTTCATTTATAATTAAATATTGAAAACAATTTCAGTGACAAATGTGTGTCATTTGCCAAAATTAGATAAAGGTAGCAGAGAGTTTTAAAATCCCAGTGAAACTTTGATGAATGTGTTCTACAGAACAAATAATTATGATGTTTGTTTTGCTACCTACACATAAAGTTTTTCCTTGGCTGCTTTTCCTGAGCCATACAGTTATGTTAAGATGCAATTTTTACACTCTCTGCAGGTTGAGAAGTATTTTTTGAAAATTGAAAATAAAATGACTTTTCTTAATCACATCATTTTTCCCCCTCTGGAAGATATTGCCTTTTTTACTTACTGTTTTAAAAACCGCCCAAATCAATACACCTTTCATGGTTGGGTACTAGACTACTTGATTATGTTAGGAGAATATATACAGTGCTGGGGATAGCACTTACTTCTCTGACTGCATTCATTTTGCAGCATTGGTTCATTAACAGCACACACCATTAATTTAGAGTAAGCCCTACACTAATAATGACAATTGATTTCTTTGTTTAATTTCTCTAAAACCAAGTTGCACACTTTACAATGAACCCCAACTTAAAGTCCTTTCGAGACTTTGGATTACATTACAACTTTTTAAAAGGTTATGTTTGATAACCTAACCCATTTGATATTTTTCTTTTTGCAACATTTAAAATATAAAAACACAGTTAATTGCACTGTTACAATTTTAGTTATTATGTTTTATTAAAAGATTAATAAGCTTTCTAAAAATAAAAAGAAAGCTTTCACACATAAATTTCCCTTTCAACCTGTACTAACAGCCATTTTCTAATGAACTACAAAGTATAGCATATTTCTAGGTTTAAAAACACAGTCTCCTTCATGCTGTGTGGCCTAAAAGTCAAAATTTTAGTGTGCCAACAACTACTCCTCCTGAATTCACTGACCTTGAGCTACTCAGACATTTTTTCTGCCATCATTTTGTGTTATGAAACAGGTTGATAATAACTTGAAATACATGTTTTTAAGAATATATTAATGAAAACCTTCAGTTGTCAATGAATACAAGTGACATCTCTCAATATGATATATAATAAACTCCTGCTGGCATAAATATAAATTCTAAGGGCAAAAACTCTTGAGAGTCCCTTGGACTGCAAGGAGATCCAACCAGTCCATTCTAGAGGAGATCAATCCTGGGTGTTCATTGGAAGGACTGATGCTAAAGCTGAAACTCCAATACTTTGGCCACCTCATGCGATGAGCTGACTCACTGGAAAAGACTCTGATGCTGGGAGGGATTGGGGACGGGAGGAGAAGGGGAAGACAGAGAATGAGATGGCTGGATGGCATCACCAACTCGATGGACATGAGTTTGAGTGAACTCCGGGAGTTGGTGATGGACAGGGAGGCCTGGCGTGCTGTGATTCATGGGGTCGCGGAGAGTCGGACACGACTGAGCGACTGAACTGAACTGAACTGGAGGGCAAAAAGCCCTGAATTCAAGTTCTGATTCTGTCGCTTAAAAACTGGGTTATCTCGCCATGTCATTTTACATCTCTGAGTGACTATTTCTGCGTATATCAAAAGTGCTTAATAACATATATTCTATTTCACTCCCAGGGCATTTGTGGACATGAAGAAAAAAAACTCAGATGATTTTCAATCACAATAATAAGATGATGAATAGAAGGAAAAAATATGTTTCAAAGATCATGATGTGTCCTCTGCTTTCTGGAATTCTGAATCTAACAGATGTATTTCTAAATGATCAACATGATATAGACTGAGTGGAACTTTGTAAACTAAGCAAAGTCACATCTATACGACCGCCATAGACTGAAGCAAGAGTAAAGTTCATGGGCCACCTGACTGCAATAAGTCCCAAATACGTCAGCATCATTCCTTCAGCCATGACCAAAGCAACAATAGGAATTGACCTGCAACAACAGGAATATCACATTAAATCTATAATTTTGCTAGAATTCCATCTTATATTTTTAATGTCTAGAATAATTTTGGGGGGTCAGAGGCTAACTTAAGCTCTGTACCTGTGAACATGACACAAACATTAGTCAAAATTATGGCATTGATTATTATTCTATTTTTTAATTAATTTTTTATTAGAGTATAGTTGCTTTACAATGTTGAGTGCTTTTTCTGTACAGTGAAATGAACAGTTATCTATTTTTTTTATCAAAGTATAGTTGATTTACACTATTGTATTAGTTTCATGTGTATAGTGAATTGATACATATCCATTCATCTGTTAATGAACACTTAGGTTGCTTCCATATCTTAGCTATTATAAATAGTGCTGCTATGAACATTGGGGTGCATGCATCTTCTTGAATTAGAGCTTTCATCTTTCCAGACAAATTCCCAGGACTGGAATTTCTGGATCATATTGCAACTCTATTTTTAGTTTTTTAAGGAAACTCCATTCTGTTTTCCATAGTGGCTGTACCAATTTATGTTCCTACCAACAGTGTAGAGGAGTTCCCTTTTCTCCACACCCTCTCCAGCATTTATCCCTCATAGACTTTTCGGTGATGGCCAATCTGATCAGTGTGAGGTAATACTTTATTATCATTTTGATTTGCATTCTCTAATAATTAGCAATGTTGAGAATATTTTCATGTTTTATAGGCAAATCTCAAACATAGATTTCTAGTCCCAAACATGATCCTGAGCTCAAAGTAATATTTTCTTCTTTGTGTTATAAATCTCAAACTGTCCAGCAAAACCAAATACATTCACTTTGCACTTAAATGTAGTATAGCTTTTGCTTACTGTATAATCTTTAAATAGTTTGTGTGCATTTCCTATGGCAAAGGTAAAATAAAAATGAATTTATATATTTCACTAACTCTTTGTAAATGGCCTGGATACAAGTATGAAAATAAGCTCATCTAAAACTTTATCTATCTACTAAAAATCAAGACTTGACAAGGAAACTCTAACTGTACATACTAAGACCAGTTTATCACAAATTGTACAACCAATATAACCCCTGTATTTGAAACAGAGAAAATAAAATCTACTTTCTAATGACTGATGTGACATTCTTAAATCAACTCAACTTTTCACTGAGTAAAAATCCACTCAGAAACAGTTGTGCAGACATTTGCAACATAAAAACAGCATAACAAAAAGAAAATGATTAGGAAATGCTGTAGTAAGTGTGATGTGAGTAACTGGCAGATGAGAACATTTTTATTCCTTTCTAAGGGCAACAAGAGATTAATTTAGCAGTATATAACGACATGACTGAGAAGTTCATTTTGTGTATGAAAAATGAGCAGCTTAAATTGAATCTTTATGCTAACAGTTAATATGTAACACAGTTCCTTGAGAAAAGAAGCTATATGTTCATAATAAGTGGCAAAAACAATTAGATTGGCAAATCTTCCAAGCCAACTGTGAATATTGTTAAGTAAGAGAAGAAAAGACAACATCAATCTCCTACAGAGATTCAAGCCCTGAATTAGCATGGAGTAGAATTTCTTGTTATTTTTCTCATTTATATATTCTCTAACTTTAGATGAGATACTTAGGAACAAAAAAGGATAAGAAAATCAACAAATTTATCATTGACACCTTTGAAGACAAAAGTGAGGAAGCTTTTCTGTTTTAGCTAAGAAAAGAAGACAATTCTGCTGTATAATTGGTAAAACCTTTATAATTTATTTTCAAAAATGCACATTTCAGTGATAGGCCATAATACAAGACAGCTAAAACCAAATAGGAGTCTATGAAAAAATAAATAAATGTACTGCAATATAAAGGCCATAAGCAACATTGTTTATAGGATTGGATAGCATTTACAAGGGTTTGCATTTTATAATTATTCACCATGCTATGTATTTGTATTTTATAAACTTATATATAAGTGGGTTGTATTTCACAACTTTTAAAAGATTTTTTTTTTAATCTTACAAACTAAGTAAACAGTGAAATCTCAGTTGTAGTTACTCTGTGGCCATGTCTGCCCTTTCCTAATACATACTTTAGCCAGTCAATCGAGCTGCTGGAAGCATTTGTCAAGAAAGTCTCTTGACATCATCTAAACAAGGTAATCACATAGCTAAAATGATGATTTGGTATGTTTCACAAATTGTTAGTAAATGGCCTGCAAGTAGTATGAAAATGAACTCTTGCTAGTGTATCTAATACCTAAAAAAAACAGGCTTAACAAAGATAATACAATTAAAAATGAATTACTGTGTGTTTACAATAGCCAAGATGTAGAAGCAAACTGAATATCCAACAACAGATGACTGGACAGAGAAGATGCAGTACATAATACATCTATAATGGAATACTGCTGCTGCTGCTGCTAAGTTACTTCAGTCGTGTCCGATTCTGTGCGACCCCAGAGACGGCAGCCCACCAGGCTCCTCCGTCTCTGGGATTCTCCAGGCAAGAACACTGGAGTGGGTTGCCATGTCCTTCTCCAATGCATGAAAGTGAAAAGTGAAAGTGAAGTCTCTCAGTTGTGTCCGACTCTTAGCGGCCCCATGGACTGCAGCCTACCAGGCTCCTCCGTCCATGGGATTTTCCAGGCAAGAGTACTGGAGTGGGGTGCCATTGCCTTCTCCATAATGGAATACTCAGTTCAGTTCAGTTCAGTCGCTCAGTCGTGTCCGACTCTCCGCGACCCCATGAATCACAGCACGCCAGGCCTCCCTGTCCCTCACCAACTCCCGGAGTACACTCAAACTCATGTCCACAGAGTCGGTGATGCCATCCAGCCATCTCATTCTCCGTCGTCCCCTTCTCCTCCCGCCCCCAACCTTTCCCAGCATCAGAGTCTTTTCCAGTGAGTCAACTCGTCGCATGAGGTGGCCAAAGTATTGCAGTTTCAGCTTTAGCATCAGTCCCTCCAATGAACATCCAGGATTGATCTCCCTTAGAATGGACTGGTTGGATCTCCTTGCAGTATAAGGGACTCTCAAGAGTCTTCTCCAACACCACAGTTCAAAAGCATCGATTCTTCGGCGATCAGCCTTCTTCACAGTCCAACTCTCACATCCATACTCAACCATAAAAAAGAATGAAATAATGCCATTTGCAGCAACAGGGATAGACCTAGAGATAATCATACTAAGAAAGCCAGAGAAAGGCAAATATCATATGATATCACTTATGTATGGAATCTAAAATATGACAGAAATGAACTTTTCTGTGAAACAGAAACAGGTTTACAGACATAAAGAACAAACATGTGGTCATCAAGGGGGAGAGGTGTGGGGGAAGAACAGATTGGGAGTTTGGGATTAGCAGATGCAAGCTAGTATATATAAAATGGAGACGCAACAAGGTCTTACTGTATAATGCAGGGAACTATATTCACTATCCCATGATAAATCAAAATGCAAAAGACTATGATAAAAAATGTATACACATACATATATATGTATATCTGAATCACTTTGCCATACAGTAGGAATTAACACAATGTTGTAAATCAACTATACTTGAACAATTTTTTAAAATAATAAACTGTAATACAAATTACCACAAACACCAAGATGGATACACAGTACAGCCCTCTTATTGAAAGAGAAAAAATGAAAATGAAATTTAACTTACTATGACTTACTTACTCAATCAAATCAGCCTCACCCCACACTAAGGAAAAGCCAACCATGTTGGTCATGCCACCTATACAGGATCTCATCTCTTTACTTTTCAAATTCACATCTGGAGATGTTATTTCAGATATAATCTTGGTGGATAAATTTATAAATTTGGTCTTGGTTCTTATTCCCAGTCACAGAGTATGAAATTTGAGTATCCTCCAATCTGTGTACAGACATGAAAATGTAAACAAATGCATGTGTCTGTATAGGGAAAAAAGAAGATGCTTAGTGCAAAAAAGAGAAAGCATATTAAAAAAAAAATTTCTGTGAAACCAAGCAGTGTACAAAGTTTATCAATATGTTGAATGGTTGTAAAAGTAGGAATGAAGATATAGCATCTAATATTGAGTCAAACAATAAAACACAGTAGGTTATGTATGATAGTTGATAATACAGTTTATTTAGTTTATAATTAATTTTCTCTAACCCTACACTGAAAAAATATCTGAAGGAAACAAGAGTATCAATACACACACGTACATACACATATTCATTTGAATTGACAGACTGGCAGCAGTTAAAATTTAGGAAGTAACCTAATTTCTTTTAGACCATGAGTCCACAATTTTATGTTAACCTGATTGACATTCATAGCTACTAGATGGAAAACAGACAAACAAACAAAAACATTATGCAAAGAGTTACAGAGTTAGGCTGCTTGTAGATCATACAAGGAGAAGGCAATGGCAAGCCACTCCAGTACTCTTGCCTGGGGAATCCCATGGATGGAGGAGCCTGGTAGGCTGCAGTCCATGGGGTCGCTAAGGGTCAGACATGACTGAGCGACTTTACTTTCACTTTTCACTTTCACACATTGGAGAAGGAAATGGCAACCCACTCCAGTGTTCTTGCCTGGAGAATCCCAGGGAAGGGGGAGCCTGATGGGCTTCCATCTATGGGGTCACACAGAGTCGGACACAACTGAAGTGACTCAGCAGCAGCAGCAGCAGATCATACAATGTTACTCACTTTGAATATTTTAAGGTGTGATTGTCTCATGAATTCTTTTCATCTTTTCATCTGTCTTGTATCTTTAATTACAGAATCACAGAGAGACTATGAGATGCTGCAACGTACAGATGAATCAGGGAAATACATATTTGCTTATGAACTTTCCCTATTTTTCCGTTTGCATTTTAACCAGTAAGAATTAAAAGCTCAAATGTATGGAGGATGGCTTTAACCAAAACAGGGAAAGTTTTCTAGATTCTCTACTAAAATGACAGCAAAGGCCTGAAGATGAAGTTGCTGTCATCACAATATTTCCCCTTGTTTGTTGTCAAGGATTAGACAAAACACTGTCTAGTCTGCATTTGTCATTGACTTTAATGACAGTGACTTTAAATGCACTGTCATTGCACTGTCCTGACTTTAACTGTTGTGTAGAATCTGATTAATTCAGATATATGACTGCACATGTATGAGTACATGTATGTATTGGTACTGTCATTGCCAAAGATGCAGAGTTAGGCCCAATGTTGATGGGGCAGGAAATTTTTCACACAAGAGACGAGATCTCTGAAAATGAATTTCCCTAAATTTAGAAACAAAGATAAAGGTGTAGGCTGACTCTTTCCACAATGGTGTCTTGGTGACAGATTCTGAAGTTGGGGAATAATGATGAAAGTAATCAAAAGTACTCCTCTGAGGAAGAGAATATTCATCCATAACAGAGCTCCCATGATGCTGCAAATATCAAAAAATCTTCAGATTCCACCATCATATCAATCTGTGTCTTCATTATACCTTCCCAGGACCCTAAGAGATCACAAATTCTATGGAAGAAAAGCTGTCACATGATACAGTTGACAGCTGCCTTTCAGTCACAGCTAGAAAAAAACTGATTTTTATGTTTAGTTAAACTCACTGCAATTGATCACCATTCCATTTATTTAAAAACTGTTTATGCAATGTCAACTATGAGCCTGACAGTCCTTGAGACTCCCTCATAACACAGTTAGTAAAGAATCTGCCTGCAATTCAGGAGACAAGAGTTTGATTCCTGGGCTGAGAAGATCCCCTGGAGAAGGAAGTGACAACCCACTCCAGTATTCTTGCCTGGAGAATCTCATGGACAGAGGAACCTGGCAGGCTACGGTCCCTTGGGGTCGCAAGAGTCGGACATGACTTAAAAACTGAAGAGAGAGAGAGATCATCCAGGTAGAGAATGCAAAGACCAGAATGGATGTGTGGAAGACACACAGGAAGCTAGTGTCTTAACCCCACAGGTTTCCCAACTTGTCAAGCCAACTCAATTTAATTATACAAGGGAAAACAAAGAACTTATTTACATAAAAAAAAGAATTGAATTTCACACACCATAAATTTTCCTGATGCTATTAGACAGCATGACGTTATATACATAGCTTCTACTTTTAAAAATAATGACGTTTTTATTTCCATATGTATTGAATACCAAAAGTATACAGGGGTATATCTACAATCACTTAATAGGTATGCTTTAGGTTAAAGAAAACCAGTCCCCCGTCCCACTGCTTTCTCATCCTTTCTGCTTATTCCCAAGATGAAATCTTAATAAAAATTATTTTGTGCCACTTGGCTTATGTCCTTTTTCCTTTTAACTTTGAAATCCTCCTAGCAAGTAAACATCTGAAAAAGGTCATAACATAGCATAGGACATCTCCCAAAAGTGAACCCCCAGATATCTGTGCACAAGAAATTTTATCTTCATTGTCAAGTTCCTCCTTTCGTGAGCACCTTGCCTAGTTCACAAATAAAGTATGTGGGAAATATTGAAAGATAGCACTTAATCTGTCCCCATTTCAGTAGATTACTAAATTTCAGTGTTTAAAAGGATGCTCTGATTTTCTATAAATGTGGAGTTAGATGGTGTGAACAATCTTATATTGTCAGATCTTATGATAAACATTTGTGTGAAAATTAAATATGATTTAAATTCTAGCTTTTAAGATTTGTTTCTTCCTGCTATTATCATTATACAAAACCTATATTAATATGCTGTGAAATGAAACATCTACAACATCACTAGTCAAAGCCTTTAAGTGGTAATCCTTCTGAATCCTTTCTTATAAGAGCTGAATATTTGCTGTACAAAACCAGCGAAATTCACACGTGCTGCTACAGAGTAGAACGATTATTACAGCATTTTTTCCCCAAAGTACCTTAGGCTTTAGATGATTAGAGAACAGGCTTATGTTTTAAACGTCTTGCCAACAATGTGGCTTTTTAGTTGCATTGGATTGAGGACAAATTGTAGTATAATGTATGTTGACAGTTTAATAACATGGGTTACTATCCTTGGTGTACTTTATGATGTAATACATCCTTGGAGGTGTCTCCAGAGAATTGTGCTATGATTTTTGAGGTACAGAAAATTCAGTAAACTAAAACAGTCTGAGTAAGATTTCTGCCTTCTGTATACTTTGGACATTTTCCTAAAAAATATATAGGTGCTACCCTTCTAAAATATTTTTCTGACATGACATTTCTGTTTTTCTTCTCAAGCTGTAGTTTTTAAAATTGGAATGGTACAATTCTTATTAAATTGTACTTTAAAAATATAAAAGTCTCTTTCTTTATATAATAAACAGTCTTTTTTCAGGTCTCAGAGGTAAAGTTCCTTTTCTATAAAAAGCTGTAATTGTGGTTTTTAAAAATCTCATTAAATATTTAGATCTTTCAGAGCACAAGTGTTTTCTGTTGAGGTTTAAACACATTTAGACTAATTATTTCTAATGTTTTGACCATTGTACAAATACTCGTAGTATTAAATAGCTAACAGCATAAAACAAAATAGCAAGTCTTCTGTGCAGAATTCATATAATTACTCCTGGATTTTCTTTTCATCAAGATATTTCTGGGTGAAACAAATATGGCTATATAATGTATTTTTAAAGTGATACATTATTGGGCCTTCTCAGGTAGCACAATGGTAAAGAATCCACCTGCCAATGCAGGAGATGCAAGAGACACAGCTTCAATTCCTGGGTCAGGAAGATCCCCTGGAGAAGAAATGGCAACTCACTCCAGTATTCTTGCCTGGGAAATCCCTTGGATGGAAGAGCCTGGTGGGCTACAGTCCATAGGGTTGCAAAGAGTTGAAAATTACTGAGTGACTGAGCACACATAACACATTATTAAATGAATGTAATTCTAAGTACAGATGTTACTTTATTAAGCCTTAGTCCATCTTTATTTGCATATATAACCATAAATGCAAAAAAACTATTCAACTTCTTCAAGCACACTAAACCCACTGTGATTTCAGAATGGACAACTGTCTGGTATTAATACTTTAATGATTTATAGGAAGGAAAACACACTACAATTGTCTAAAAGAAATATTCTCCCAATACTATTTTATAAAAAAAAAAGAGAGAGAGACTTAGTAATTTTATCATTTACTTGTAAGGTGAAAAACCAGTTTGAGAAAATGACTATAAATCACTATATTCCAAAACTATCATCCTTTATTCAGTCTTCTCTAAAATGCTCAATAATACGGAAAGACAAAAAAGCATAGAGCAAGTTTCCTATACCAAAGATAATATAATCAAGTTTATTAAGTACTGTGTGAAATATGTGATGTGTAAAATTTCCTTTTTGCTTCAATCAACCCCAGATGATACCTTATTCTATATCTATTATTCTTATTCTAATTCTATATCTATTTTACAAATGAGGAAAGAAGGGCCAGACGGCCTTGGTTTATCTAAGATCAAATAGGTGGTGGACCAAGAATTCCAACCTTGACATTCAGACTTCAGAACCCAGAACACACTGCCTTCCCCACTAGATAAGCAATTGATTTAGATTTTTTTAAAGGATATGCAAATATTTTAGTAAAAAAATAATATAAAGTCAACATGCTGCTGCTGCTGCTAAGTCACTTCAGTCGTGTCTGACTCTGTGCGACCCCATAGACAGCAGCCCACCAGGCTCCCCGGTCCCTGGGATTCTCCAGACAAGAACACTGGAGTGGGTTGCCATTTCCTTCTCCAATGTGTGAAAGTGAAAAGTGAAAGTGAAGTCGCTCAGTCATGTCTGACTTGTAGCGACCCCATGGACTGCAGCCTACCAGGCTCCATAGAGAATACTAAATGAATTCAGGTTTTATTTATTGTTTGTTTGAGTACTAAGAAACTCATCTACTTGGGAAATCTGTTCTGAAATTCCTTCATTTCAGAGTGCTCACTAAGGACAGATCAGTTCTTTCACCAAGAACTCAACATTATGGCTCTTGAAAATTATATGCTACTCAAATTATCTCTTTGTCATCTAGTGGCAACTCAAAGTCAAACTGTCTATATGTTGAAATACATATAAAATAATCTTCTAAGTTTTCGTGAAGCCGCCTGAAAGCTAAGGGAGGGGGATCTGCAAAACAAAGGGGAATGAGACTCAAACTAGGAAGAAAAAAAAAAAGGTTATTACGCCCTTGAATTCTGGCCCACATTGAACTTTTTGGTTCCAACTTCTTTGTTGCTTTTTCTAATTCTTTGGCCCAGAGCTTGTGTGCTTTCCACCCCCCAGGGGTTCCGCTGAGCAGGCCTGGTTGGAAGAGATCCCAGCAGAGAGCAGAGGTCTGGGGATTATTGAAGTGGTTTTCTTTTTAATCACTTACAAAAACATAGACAAAGCCAATCACCAACCATATGATTTGCTCCAAGTCACTGGGCCTCTAAATTCCCTTAACAAAGCCAGAATCAATGCTTTCCCAACAGTGTTGTAGTTTAAGCATCTCTCAAGTTTGAAAACCATATTGCTCTGGGAAAGAGAGGGAAGCAGAGAAAAAAAATATGACTTGAACACATGAATAAAGTGGAGAACAGAGTTAAAACTATCATGCTTGATTTAGTGTGTATATTTATGTGTCTCTACTACTTTCCAGCACTTTGAAAATTTACTTTCACTTTATTTCCCAGTTGATGAAGCTTAACATAATCTCTGTGCCTTCCTCTCCTACCCGTCTGATATTTTCTTCCATGAGGTTTGCATTCAAAAAGCACTTCTTAACAGCTAAATTAAGAACAGAAGAGGAAGAGACCGAGATAAACCTGATTGCGTTGGTCCTTATTAAAATTTAATTAACTAACATTTAAATAAACATTCTCGAGGCAATTTCAGGGAAAGAAGAAAGGCTCTGAAACAGGAGTCACAACTTCAACACCCTACTGGTCAAGCATTCTTCAGAATTGTCACTAGAGTCACATGAAGTCCCCACTTCCAAAAAACAAACAAAAAAATCTGATGGTTTGCGCAAAGGATCAATTTCATTTTATTGCGTATTTGTAATTATCCAGACATTAGTCCAGGTGATAACATTCATTCCCACCCACATCAACCACTGTACCCCACCACACCAGTTTAATCTGTCTACTCAAACTAAATATTTGCCATTTTTTGCCCTCTTTCATAAAAATCAGCATACTTAGTCAAGCTCAGGCCAAGTGCCAGACACAATAAGACTCCACTAACACCAGGATGTGGGAGCTGGCTGCGTTCCTCTGAGGCTTGCACAGAACGGCATGAAGACTAATGAATTCATGGAGGGAGCCTGCAGAGCACAACATGGTTCGTGTTTATGACTCAATGGAGCACTGTGGGTATGAGTGAGTCTTCTAAATCTACATGTACTTGGTATTTTCTGGCTTTGAACACATACTTTTCAACACGTTCAGGTTTCTTTCCCTTTCAACTACCCAATCTCCATCCTCCTACCCCATGTCTGTCCTTTCCCTCTCCTCTTTTCCCACAAAATATACTGTAGCCAATTTCACAGAAGCTCCCCAGTCCTTTTCTAAATGTCTCTGTCTTTTCGGGGCAGATGACACCTAGGGCTGGGGTTACTCTGAAGTAATGTTAATAAATTAAGAAATTTCAAATACCATTGTATATTCAAATTATAATATCTCAAATATAGCAAACGGGGAAACAATGGAAACAGTGACAGACTTTATTTTCTTAGGCTCCAAAATCATTGCAGATGGTGACTGGAGCCATGAAATTAAAAGCCACTTGTTCCTTGGAAGGAAAGCCATGACAAACCTAGACAGTATATTAAAAAGCAGAGACATTACTTTGCTGACAAAGGTCTGTATAGTCAAAGCTATGGTTTCTTCAGTAGTCATGTATGGATGTGACAGTTGGACCATAAAGAAAGTTGAGTGCCAAAGAAGTGATGCTTTTGAACTGTGGTGTTGGAGTAGACTCTTGAGAGTCCCTTGAACTGTAAGGAGATCCCACCAGTCCATCCTAAAGGAAATCAGTCCTGGGTGTTCATTGCAAGGACTGATGCTGAGCTGAAGTTCCAGTACTTTGGCCACCTGATGCAAAGAAAAGACTCATTGGGAAAGACCCTGATGCTGGGAAAGATTGAAGGCAGGAGGAGAAGGGGATGGCAGAGAATGAGATGGTTGGACAGCATCACCGACTCGATGGACATGAGTTTGAGTGAACTCTGGGAGTTGGTGATAGACAGGGAAGCCTGGTGTACTGGTGTCCATGGGGTCGCAAATAGTTGGACATAACTGAGTGACTGAACTGAACTGACTGATCTCAAATAAAAACTGTAGGTTTACTAATCAATGTATAAAAATGCAGCTTACTCACTGGAAAAGACTCTGATGCTAGGAAAGGTTGGGGGCGGGAGGAGAAGGGGATGACCGAGAATGAGATGGCTGGATGGCATCACCGACTCTGTGGACATGAGTTTGAGTGAACTCCGGGAGTTGGTGATGGACAGGGAGGCCTGGCGTGCTGTGGTTCATGGGGTCACGGAGAGTCGGACACGACTGAGCGACTGAACTGAACTGAATTGAACTGAATAGTTTGATTGGAACAGTCACAGTCCTTAAAATACTGAAGAAACATTGCACATATAATCCTGTGTTTAAAATATACAGAGGAGCTAGGTACACTAAGAGGATCTGAAATTAAAGAGAATCAATATTCCACCGTTTACTATCATTGAGACTTACGATTTTTGTCCAGTATGAAAACCAATGTAACTGTTAACTTTTCTTTATAAAGAAAATAAATAAAATTGAAATGATACTGTACTAACTTGTGTGGCTGGGTCTGTTTCATATTGTGACTGCTATTTCTGCTTCTATTCTGCAGGTGGCCCAGGAATTACCATATTTTAAATAGTTTAAAAAATAAGAAGGCAATGACAAAATTTCAGAAATCAGAAATCAAGAGTACCACAACATACCTTTCCTCAGTAGGTGATTCAAATTATTTGAGTGGATCTTCTAAGTTAAATTGGATATATGTACATCTACCTAAGCTTTGGTTTATGTCTGATTTCCAAATGAAATGAAATCTGTTACTAGAAGAAAAGAAGTCACTAGAAAATTCACTGCTGTTATGTGGTTAACATTAGTCATTTAACAGTGAGGTTACTTCCTACTGAGGCCAGACTGAAAAAGCTATGATAATTTCTTTGCACATAATAGCAATGTACTAAATAAGGAACTGATTAGATTACAATTTTAAGAGCCTTCACAAAGCCCTAAACATATAATTGGCAGGGTTCCTCCGAGTTGAAAGTGCTAATCTCCAATACTCCAATACACATAAGCTCTGGCTTGGCTTGTCTTGTTAGGTAAACAAAATGTGTCTTGCCTGTCATTGCCATAAAATATTAATGCACTGGAAGTCTCTAAACCTTGCTAAGCATAAGGCCTATTATCACACTTAAGAGCAAAGCAATCTAATAAATCGCTGGCTGTATAAAAACTCAGTCAGCTGGCAGAGACAGTAATCTCCCTAAGGGATAGTAAGAACCTCATCTTCAACTTCAGCAGCTGCAGTTCCAGAGAAATTATGTTTCTCTGCTCAGTAAAAATACATTTGTGCTGAATTCTGTTATTTAAACTCTAATGGAATCATTAGGAATATCCAAACATTATGAGTAATAGAAAATTAACTTTAAAAAATCTACGATACTGTCATATAATAGTCACAGTATTTTTATTCGTTTAGAGGGCTAATGCTGATATAAAATGAAGATGTTTATTTCTTATACCCATTTTGAAAGTATGAACTCCCTAACTCCCACGTAAAGTCATGTGTAAACACCAAGCATTTAATTGATATCCTTAATTGAAAACAACTTACTTGTTTGGCCCTGGTATGAGGTCCTTCAGGCAACATAAAAACACAAATGCAAAATGATTGTTATACACCTTAAAAACTGTCATAAAAGTGATATACCTATCCAATCTCTGAAAACAATAGAAAGATGTATTTTTGAATGGTGTGTGTGCTGTATGATCACTTCAGTCATATCTGACTCTTTGAGACCCTCTGGACTGTAGCCCACCAGGCTCCTCTGTCCATAGGATTCTCCAGGCAAGAATACTAAAGTGGATTTCCGTGCTCTCCTCCAGAGGATCTTCCTGACCCAAGGAATGAACCCACATCTCTTATGTTACCATATATCTTTATTTACCACCCCCCCACACACATAAACATTGAATTACTTAAATCAACATATTTCCAGTAATAGAGGAACGAGGGGCAAATAGATTTCTTAAATAGTAATAATTGCTTTCACATATATTATTTTCATTTTAATATTATAATAATCCAATACAATAAGCAAAATTATCAAGTACATGTCAAAAACAAAGACACAGATCATTTGTCACTCAGTGGTGTCCGACTCTTTGTAACCCCCATGGATTATACAGTCCATGGAATTCTCCAGGCCAGAATACATTACTCCAGGGGATCTTCCCAAGCCAGGGATCAAACCCAGGTCTCCCACATTGCAGGCAGATTCTTTACAAGCTAAGCCACAAAGGAAGCCCAAGAATACTGGAGTGGGTAGCCTGTCCCTTCTTCAGGGGATCTTCCTGACCTAGGAATCGAACTGGGGTTTCCTGCATTGCAGGTGGATTCTTTACCAACTGAGCTATCAGGAAAGTCTTTAAACTTAAAGACAAATATGGGCACTTAACAAGTATTCCTTATACATATGAAAGGAATGTATAATATTCTTAATAAGGCCATACCATTTTCTCTATGTTGACACTAACCTTGGCATCAGATAAACTAAAGAAAATTATCATTACAATTAAGTGGGCATTATTTCATCACTGAGGAAGGTCTAAATCATAATGAATCCAAAGCACAAAGATCTTCAGTCCTGTGAAAAGTGGGTCTGAAACTTACACACTTACCTAATTATTCTGGTAAGTTCTACAGTAGAAACTGACATCAACCTCTCTGAAACCCTAGGACTGATTTCATTTGTTCAATCAGGACTCATCTGCTTTATATGCAGCATGAGTGAGCTGCTGAAGTTATAAAGACAATAAAGATTCAATGCCTATCCTCAAGGTGGCAACACCTTTATAAAGAGAAGAGAACGGCTACCCATTCCAGTATTCTGGCCTGGAGAATTCCATGGACTGTATCCATGGGGTCACAGAGAGTCAGACACGACTGAGTCACTTTCACTCACTTACTCAAAGTGAAATTAGACTTTCCAGGTGGCACTAGTGGTAAAGAAACTGCCTGCCAATGCAGGAGACATAAGAGATGTAGGTTCAGTCCATGGGTTGGGAAAATTCCCTGAAGAAGGGCATGACAACCAACTCCAGTATTCTTGCCTGGAGAATCCCATGGACAGAGGAGCTTGGTGGGCTACAGTCCATAGAGTTGCAAAGAGTTGGACATAACTGAAGCAGCTTGACATGCAAACATGCAAAGTGAAATTAAATACTGCATCAGGTATGTTGACAATAGGTACTCAATGAGAGACAAGATGCAAAAAATATATATATTCCTTCATTTTCTATGCGGGCTTCCCCGGTGGCTCAGATGGTAAAGAATCTACCTGCAATGTGGGAGAACTGGGTTCAACCCTTGACTTGGGAAGAGGGCACGGCAACCCATTTTAGTATATTCCTTCATTTTCTGAAATCAAATCTAACCTGGACTTCAAAACTTTATATGCCAATGTTGGCAAGAAGAGCATGAGCAGCCATATCCATATTGGCTTCTCTCCCCCTTGCTTTATTTGACCCAGGAAAACTGCAGATTACCTTAAGTGTAGAGAATGGTGGTTTTTTCTGCTGTCATAGTTCATCCTGCGGCACTATGCCAATAAAGCCTTTACCCACAGACCGGATCTTTGCTGAGACTTCCAGGGAACAATCAACATTGTGGCCGTTCCACCACTCAAAAATATCTTACTTTCAGGTATTAACATCCAAGTGTGATTTCATTCCCTGCTGCTAAGTCACGTCAGTCATGTCCGACTCTGTGTGACCCCAGAGACGGCAGCCCACCAGGCTCCCCCGTCCCTGGGATTCTCCAGGCAAGAACACTGGAGTGGGTTGCCATTTCCTTCTCCAATGCGTGAAAGTGAAAAGTGAAAGTGAAGTCGCTCAGTTGTGTCCGACCCTTAGCGACCCCACGGACTGCAGCCTACCAGGCTCCTCCGTCCATGGGATTTTCCAGGTAAGCGTACTGGAGTGGGGTGCCATTGCCTTCTCCAGTTTTCATTCCCTCAGTTCAGTTCAGTTCAGTCGCTCAGTCGTGTCCGACTCTCCGCGACCCCATGAATCACAGCACACCAGGCCTCCCTGTCCATCACCAACTCCCGGAGTTCACTCGAACTCATGTCCACAGAGTCGGTGATGCCATCCAGCCATCTCATTCTCTGTCGTCCCCTTCTCCTCCCGCCCCCAACCTTTCCCAGCATCAGACTCTTTTCCAGTGAGTCAACTCATCACATGAGGTGGCCAAAGTATTGCAGTTTGATTCCCTACCTACCCCCAAAAAACTTCAAACATTATTTGCTGGTTCCTCTCCTTTTTTTTGTATTCAGAATTATTTTATCACTGGCCTTAGCTTCTCTCTCTTCCTATTGTGTAAAAGATCCAATATTTTCCTCTTGGTTGCCTCCTTTAACAATTGGGTGTAATGGTACAACACTGAACAACTCAGAGTCAGACTCCAGACCCCTAAAGTATAAAATACTTGTATACCTATTCTAAGGCAAAAAAAAGTCAGTTCAGAGAAATACAGTACCAGTCAGCCAGTTTCCTCTTACCCTAAAGATGAAGTCCATTCTTTTATAGGCAGCAGCAAATAAATAACAAGGTTGATTTGATACATCCACATTTTTTAATTCTCAGTATGTATATATGCTATAGATATGTTATACCTATAACACGAGTTCTCAAAAAGCATGTGGATCAAGTGCTACCTAATCCTTCAGTTACACCATGCTCTTTCATGATCCCATTTATATATATGCTCCAAGAGTTGGTGATGGACAGGGAGACCTGGCGTGCTGTGGTTCATGGGGTCGCAAAGAGTCGGACATGACTAAGCGACTGAACTGAACTGAACTGATATACATATATATATATATACATAACATTTTTTCTTCTGGAATGAAAATGCTGAATTTTCAAGGCTCAGTTCGTATGTCAACATTTCTATTAATTCCTAACTTCTCTAGGCAAAGAAATCTCACTCTCCTCATTTCTATAGTATTTTAACATCATTACTTAGTATATTTGAAATTCAGTTCAGTTCAGTCGCTCAGTCATATCCAACTCTTTGCAACTCCATGAACTGAAACACACCAGGCCTCCCTGTCCATCATCAACTCCTAGAGTTTACCCAAACTCATGTCCATTGAGTCGGTGATGCCATCCAACCATCTCATCCTCTGTCGTCCCCTTCTCTTCCCACCGTCAATCTTTCCCAGCATCAGGGTCTTTTCAAATGAGTCAGCTCTTTGCATCAGTATTGGTGGCCAAAGTATTGGAGTTTCAGCTTCAACATCAGTCCTTCCAATGAATACCCAGGACTGATTTCCTTTAGGATGGACTGGTTGGACCTCCTTGGACTCTCAAGAGTCTTCTCCAACACCACAGTTCAAAAGCATCATTTCTTTGGTGCTCAGCCCTCTTTACAGTCCAACTCTCACATCCATTCATGACTACTGGTAAAACCATAGCCTTGACTAGACAGACCTTTGCTGACAAAGTAATGTCTCTGCTTTTTAATATGCTGTCTAGCTTGGTCATAACTTTCCTTCCAAGGAGTAAGCATCTTTTAATTTCATGGCTGCAATCACCATCTGCCGTGATTTTGGAGCCCCCAAAAATAAAGTCTGCCACTGTTTCCCCATTTATTTGCCATGAAGTGATATTTGAAATTGCATTGTAATTATCTGTTTAGTTGTCTGTCTCTATCTCAGATTATATATTACATTCTGGAAGATATGTACTATTTCCAGTTCATGACTGTGTTCCCAGGAGAATGCAGTCTCAACTTTGGAACACCTAGGATGACAATAACAGGGCGACAAAGAGGGGATGTTAAAACAAAAAAATAGCCTATATCAAGATAGTGGCTGGGCCAATACCCCAAAATGTTGACTGATCATTCAAGTAATCCAGTTCAGTAGGGTGGGTTTTCTCAATGGGAACCACTGGGTAATGGTGAAACTTAGCATCAGGCTAACAGCAGTATTTGGATCTAAAAGATTCTCCTGGGTTAAATCTAGATATCAGCTGGTGGTGACACCTAGTGCAGAGGCTGATGAATCATGATGATAGTATCTGCTAAGTTGCTTCACTCATGTCTGCCTCTGTGGGACCCTATAGACTGTAGCCCACCAGGCTCCTCTGTCCATGGGAATTCTCCAGATAAGAATACTGGGGTGGATTGTCATGACCTCCTCCACGAATCTTCCCGAGCCAAGGCTCGAACCCACATCTCTTATGTCTCCTGCACAGGCAAGCAGGTTCTTTACTACTAGCACCATCTGGGAAGCCCTGAAGATAGTATACCAGCAATGTAAACGAGAGACCAGAATAGGAGAGGAGACAATGAAAGAGCTGAACATGAGGACCAAGAGTTTGCATTCCTTTAAGATACTATTCATCAGTAATAATAGTAACAGTGAATAGTAGCAATTGTTAGTATTATCAGCAGTAATAATAAAGAAAAATATTTCCCAGTGTACTCAGTATACGTTTCCTCACAGCACATTAGCCAGAATGACGTAAATAAAATAACACACTCAAATATGTTAACAGTATGAATGAAGTGCTCAATGACAAACACAATACTAAAATGCTGTATTTCTTATTTTTCCCTAAAATATCTCATCTGAACTCCAAGACTCCATTTGCCAGTGTTGGCAAAAGGTCACTATCCGTCATGTTGGTTTGGTCTCCCTTGATTTCTTTAGTCCCAGAAAAATGGAAAAACACCCTAAGCCTTAAGCATGGTGTTTATTCCTAGAGTCACCTGATCCCTCTTAGTTGATTATTGTCAACTGGACTTTCTCAATTGCCTTAAATCAATAATTATACATTCCCTGAGTCTGAGAATGTTATCATACAAATAAAGTCAACAACAAAAAAAGTGAAAACGGCCATTAGGTAGGCCACCAACAGTATCTATCACAATCTGGTTGAAAAAAAGTCCCGCACAATATCAAGAAGAGACAGAAGTAGGAAGAATGAAAGATGAGTTATTTAAAATATTGAGAAAATAAAAATAGAAATTTAAGCTAATATATTAATTTTACAAGGAAAAATAAATAACTCTGGGGCAAGAAATTTTAGAAAAAATAATGACTTAAAATTATCAGAGAGCAAAATGTAAGATCTCTGATTGAAACAAAGCATAATGGCAAACTGGATAAATTAAGACAAATCCACACTGAGACAAGTTATAGTGAAAATTAAGAACATCAAGTAAAATTAAAAGGATAAGTTCTAGAGAGGAAAATCCAATCACTCATATGAGTTGCTGCTGCTGAGTCACTTCAGTCGTGTCCGACTCTGTGTGACCCCTTAGACGGAAGCCCAACAGGCTCCTCCGTCCCTGGGATTCTCCAGGCAAGAACACTGGAGTGGGTTGCCATTTCCTTCTCCAATGTGTGAAAGTGAAAAGTGAAAGTGAAGTCGCTCAGTCGTGTCCGACCCTTAGCGATCCCACGGACTGCAGCCTACCAGGCTCCTTCATCCATGGGATTTTCTAGGCAAGAGTACTGGAGTGGCTTGCCATTGCCTTCTCCGTCATATGAGTTAGGGAGAAGGAAATGGCAACCCACTCCAGTATTCTTCCCTGGAGAATCCCAAGGACGGAGGAGCCTGCTGGTCTGCTGTCTATGGGGTCACACAAAGTTGGACACGACTGAAATGACTTAGCAGCAGCAGCAGCAGCATATGAGTTAGAATCAGATTGACACTGAAATTCTCAAGGACAGTATTATAGTCAAGAAGACAATGAAGTTATAATTTCAAAGCATTGAAAGAAAAGTACATTATATTCAACATCCAATTAAACAGTTTCTCTATATGTGAGTGTGAAATAAAATATTATTGGCACATTATTGATTCAAAAAGTTTATCACACCAAAACCCCTTTGATATGTTCTCCAGAAAGTAAAGATTCTACTACTTTACTTATCCAAAACTTTTACTTTTAACTACCCCAAAAAGGATGCTGCAAATACAAGGAAACTAAAGGTGAATAAATAACTTAGGGAAATATTTTATTATTTAAAATAGCAATGATGATAAGAAAAATTTTAAAAGGAAGAAAATATTCCTAACAATCAAAAATTAAAACTATAGGTGATGTACACATGGAGAGTTTGTTATTGTTTAATCTATTGAAATCAAATGTATAAATATTTATAAGCTAAAAAACTAAGCAAAAACAAGACTTAAGCATAAGATTTAATAAAGGGTAAAACCATTTTCAAACCAGTAGAAAAAATTCTTTATAATCAATGGATATTAAGAAAATAGAAAAACGCCTTTGAATAAATTTTAAAAATTAAATACATTTCCAGAAGTAAATTCCA
Source organism: Moschus berezovskii (assembly GCF_049115385.1). Lineage (NCBI taxonomy): Eukaryota > Metazoa > Chordata > Mammalia > Artiodactyla > Moschidae > Moschus > Moschus berezovskii. The sequence goes on from NC_142467.1 coordinate 85,208,059, forward strand.
CTATAATAGTAATTAAAAGAACTGTAAATGTCTGTTATCATTAATCAAAAGACTTGCTGATGGAATTTTTTTTAAGAGTCAGAAATATTAAACAGGAAAACACATGAAGTCTGAAAGTTGAGGGACAGAAAAAGTGACTTCATGCATGTGGGAACCAAGGAAAAGCAAGAATCAAACAAAATAGTTTAAAATAAAAATTATCATGAGAATAAAAAGAGATGTTATACATTTATTGGTTATCTATAATCATCATGAGTCTATCTCCATATAATAGTACAGCTAAAAATACTACATAATAACTTCTCAGAAAACTGCAAGGAAACATGAAGAAGTCAACAATTGTAACTGGAGGTTATTTCACTTACTAAATAATGCATGCACATGTGTGCACATTCAGTCATGTCCCACTCCTGCAACTCCATGGACTGTAGCCTGCCAGGCTCCTCTTCCGATGGGATTTTCCAGGCAAGAGTACTGGAGTGTGTTGCCATTTCCTACTCCAGGGTATGTTCCCTACCCAGAGATCAAACCCATGTCTCCTGAGTCTCCTGCATTGAAGGCAGATTCTTTACTACTGAGCCATCTGGGAAGCAGTATTAAATAATAACTGGCAATAAATCAGAGACCAAAATAAAAGCAAATATATTTCTTATAGATTAAAAACAAAAAGCTCCAAGTAATAAACTTTATATCAACAAAAACAATGAATTTTTAAACCAAAATCAGAAAATTTAGAAAAATTATCCTTGTAGAAGGCCACGAAGTCTCAATAAATTCCTATGTGTAAGTGTATGTGTGTGTGTGTGTGTGTGTGTATTAGTCATTCAGTCATGTCCAACTCTGTGACCCCATGGACAGTAGCTCGCCAATAAATTTCTAAGTATCAATATTGTACAGCCTTTATCAATGAAGCAGTATAATTATAAATCAATGGTACAGAGATAGCTAAAATATTACTAAAATATTAATGTCTAAAAGAAAATACTTCTCAATAACCCTGTGAGTCAACATGGAATTATGAAACATGGAATTAGAGCAGAAAGATAGCAGTGCCCTATATTTTAAAGTTTGATCATTCTTAAAGCTATATTGGAGTTAGAGTTGACTATAATCTCAATATGAACAGATAAAACTGAAAACAGACATTAAACAAATAGCAAATTAGAATTAACACATTTTTTAGTGCAAGTACAGTATCCAAAAAAGTTCAGACTTCTTTCTGAATACTGTAATCTGTATTAGATGGCACAATATAAGGACTACTAGGAAAAATATTTTATCACACGAAAAAGGACACCAGGATGGAAATATTCCTGGGTTCAACATCTGAGTCAGACGATTAGGAGTTTAGGGCAATGAAAAAAGTACAAGCACACTGATCCTCAAATCTATTTCAGGAGTTGCTATCTGCACGGTCATGAACCATAGACAGATAGATGGTCCATGTTACTCACAGGGGTAAAAGTGAGACCAATGTCTGGGAATTTCAGTAGGCAGAAATAATAAGATGATTTTTTTAAAGATATTCTTAACTATAAAAAGCAGATTAAAAACAACTGCTCAAAATAGTTAGAAACTTATGACAAAGGATGTTCAAGCAGAGGTGACCTCGTAAAGTAATAGGAGGAACTCTATTGTAGAACAGGACATCTATGGCCCCTGGGGACTCAAAATTTCTCAAGTTCTCTGTTTTCACAATAAAAATATCAACTCTGAAATGTGGTTTTGTATGCAAGGAAGCGGTAATTTCTACTGAAAGTTAGCACTTTCTTATTTCTGGTCAGTTATCTTTTAGTTCACAATCTTAATGATGTAAAGTAATTTTGCTTACAATACTTTTAGCCCTGATTTACCCCCTCTCTACCACAAGTATAGTGTTAAGCACTTGTGTGTCTTTCTTTCACAATAGTGTGTGTGTGTGCTCAGTTACTCAGTTGTGCCAACTTTTTGAGACCCCCATGGGCTATAGTGAAAGACTGTGAATTCTTGTTTCTATTATCAACATTGGCTGCTTATTAGAAAATGTTCATGAGAGGAGGTTTCCAGTTTGCAAAAACAAGGTGAGATGTCTTTTAGTAAATGTCTTCAACGACATGAGCTTGAGCAGCAAGGGATGAGGTATCCCTCAATGAAAAACAGAAGAGAAATCACAGCATAAACCATGTAGAAGGCACATAAGAAAGGCAATACTCTCCTTCATCTGTTAATATATTTATCCATGTACCATGTAAATGACACTATGCATAATAGTGAAGAGCATGGCATGAAGCCTGCCCGAGTGGGTATAACTCCTACTTCTGACACAGGAGAGTTGTGTAAAACTTTAAACAAGTTGGTAGATTACTCTGTATTTCAGTTCCTTGGTTTGTGAAGGATAATAACTACTTCCTGGGTTGATGTGAGGATTAAATGATGATAGATAGAACAATAGATTACAAGGCACCTACAGATACATAGTGCCTAGAACAAAGACTGGCCTATGTGCTATCTAAGTGTTAGATGTTACTATGAGTTTCCAGGTACTGTGCTAGCTGCCAGAAATATAATATTTGGTAAATGAAATGTAGTTTAAGTTCATATCATACAGAGTATGACAGGGCAGATTATCTCAAGATTATTCTGGCTGCAGTGAGATGAATGGATTGATTAGGGAAGGGGATAAGTGGACACAAAGAGAGACAAGTGAAATGTATTAAATGCCAAAACCAGTTGTAAAGGAAGGTTGAAAATTTCTTTTTTTGTGAAAACTTGTGTGTCTGTGTGCGTGTCTCTGTATGTGTGTTTATCGTGACTAAATTATCTGTGGGATCACTGCATTAAGAACTAGAATAAATAACCCTCTGAACTTTGCAAAGTTTATAAGCTTCTCTAAGAATTAATTTCCTCTTTCCGTAAAATGTAGATGCACAGCATTTTCGTGAGAACTAAATAAAACCTGCATGCAAAAAAAAACACAACGTTTTAAATTTAGAGCCCAATATAATTATTCTAGCTGTCATAATTATGTGGGGATGTGGGAGGGGAAACTAAATCTCAAGTTCTCATCTAGGATGTTTATTTTACCAAAGGAAAAGCATAAAGATGGAAATGTGATATCAGGAGGTAAGACGTTGTGTAATTAATATCTGTTCTTACAAACCAAGTTTTTCCTCTAAGAATGTCCTTCATCTGGAATAATGTTTTAAGGTTCCCTATCTGACCAACTGCTTCTATGTATTCAGCTCACTCCTTCACGACTCTAATTCTTACAATTTTACCCCTCTAGGACAAGATCCAAGCATCTATTTTTTAGCTTTTCCTCACTGCTGTCATGTCCTCACATCTCTCTTTAAATCCAGCTTAAATTCCCCGGTCAATCAGCATAATTATTTCTGTGTGCCACCTCCCCACTCATTTCATCATCTGGCCCTGGAAAAATCTCAACCTAGTTAAAGTGAACCATTCACATACACTTCTCTCACTCCTGTGAGCTGAATGCATGAACAGCAGAACCACTTTGACTGGACTCTGGACTCATTCTATAATCATGATTACTAACTACAACCTATTCCACTTCCCTTCATCTACTCCCTCTCCTGTTCTTCTAGACTACTGTCTCCCGGTTGAGCCTCTGTTCAAATTTCAACTCTTCTGCCTTCATCCTTATCCTCAGCTTCTGTCCATTTCACTGAGGCAAGGAAAAAGTCAGAAGATAACTTGCTCAGAACCTGCAACCCCTCCTCCCTTTAACACACATCTGTACCCATACCTTCCACCTTCTTTCTTATCACTACAGAGTGACACTCTGTCCAAATTAAAGCTGGTCTCTCCCTTCAAGCACTGGATCCCAACCCCACTGGCTACTCCAAGACATTGCGCAATGCTCCTTCGTTGTGCCACTATCACTGTTTTTCCTCGCTCTACTATCAGCATACAGGCATTCTAAAATCTCTCCACCGCACATTATCCTCCAGATTCCATCCTGTTTTTCTGCTCCCCTACATGAGGACACTGTTCTAGAAAGTTGCCTCTATCGCCCCACCATTCATATATATTCTCTTTTCCCCCTCCATCCCTCTCTCCCTTCTCTCCCTCTTTCCCTCTTCTTCCTTTTCTCTCTCTCTCTCATACACATACACACATCAGTTTTTCCCATCAGTGTACAAACATCCTATTATTTCTTCCACTGCTAAAAGAAAAAGGAAAGTGAAGTCACTCAGTCATGCCCGACTCTTTGCGACCCCATGGACTGTAGCCCACCAGCCTCCTCCACCCATGAGATTTTCCAGGCTAGAATACTGGGGTGGGTTTCCATTTCCTTTTCCAGGAGATCTTCCCAACCCAGGGATTGAACCCGGGTCTCCCACATTGTAGGCAGATGCTTTACCATCTGAGCCACAGAGGAAGGAAAATCCCCACAATCCTTCCAGCTAAATGTTCTATTTCATTTCTTGTTCCTGGGAGTAAATTCTCAGGACTGGTGTTTGATATAATATCTCCAATTTCTCTCTTCTTTATTTTCCTAAGAATTCTTATACTTCTACACCTACCACTTCAACTTAATGTTCTTATCCAGCCCACAAGTGACCTCCATTTTGCTGAATCCAACAGCTCATTCTCATATTACTTATCCAAAACAGCAGTGTTTTATACTTTGCTATTTAGCAATCACTCCAAACTAGAAATTTTGGACTCAGCCTTTGTTTGGGTCCTCTTACCTTACGGTCATCTTGCCATTCTGACTACCTGTATGAAACAACCATCTCCCCTCCATATAACACACACACACACACACACACACACACACACAGGCACATGAATCCACAATGCATGCATACACAGACTCATTAAAGAAGATCCTATCTTCTTTATCCTACTTGTTTTTTTTCCGCTATGGCATATGTCATCATTTGACAGACTAGGCATTTTCTTGTTTGTTTATATTTCATAGCCCACCATTAGAATGCAAGTTCCACAAGGAAATGACTTTGTTTTATTCATCCTTACATCCCCAGTGCCTACAAATGTGTTTGACATTTAGAAGGTATTCAGCAAGTTTTATTGGAATAACTGAATGAAATATTTAAATTTAGGAAATTTTTCAGAAGAGGAAAATACTTGTTTATACAGCAATACAAATCAAACGGGTCAACAAGCCCCAACAAACATTCTACACAAGCAATTTTTCATTTGTAGCATTTATAACTTGTCTATATCCAAAAGTGATATGAGGTAGCTATAACGTTGATAGCACTGCTATTTATAAACTGAGTGCAGAGTATTCTGTCTCTCTCCTATGAAGGAAAAACAAGGCTAATTCTTTTCATAAAATATGGGTAAACCTTCCAAAAGAGGGGAGAAGAAACAGATTAATATGGCTTTCTTCAAATGATAACTGTCTGGTAATTTAATTTTTTTAATATATTTAAAACAAGAGACCTCTTCAAGAAAATTAGAGATTCCAAGGGAACTTTTTATGCAAAGATGGGCTCAATAAAGGACAGAAATGGTATGGACCTAACAGAAGCAGAAGATATTAAGAAGAGGTGGCAGGAATACACAGAAGAACTGTACAAAAAAGATCTTCACGACCAAGATAGTCACGATAATGTGATCACTGACCTAGAGCCAGACATCTTGGAATGTGAAGTCAAGTGGGCCTTAGAAAGCATCACTACGAACAAAGCTAGTGGAGGTGATGGAATTCCAGCTGAGCTATTTCAAGTCTTGAAAGATGATGCTGTGAAAGTGCTGCACTCAATATGCCAGCAAATTTGGAAAACTCAGCAGTGGCCACAGGACTGGAAGAGGTCAGTCTTCATTCCAATCCCAAAGAAAGGCAATGCCAAAGAATGCTCAAACTACCGCACAATTGCACTCATCTCACACGCTAGTAAAGTCATGCTCAAAATTCTCAAAGCCAGGCTTCAGCAGTATGTAAACCGTGAACTCCCAGATGTTCAAGCAGGTTTTAGAAAAGGCAGAGGCACCAGAGATCAAATTGCCAACATCCACTGGATCATGGAGAAAGCAAGAGAGTTTCAGAAAAACATCTATTTCTGCTTCATTGACTATGCCAAAGCCTTTGACTGTGTGGATCACAATAAACTGTGGAACATTCTGAAAGAGATGGGAATCCCAGACCACCTGACCTGCCTCTTGAGAAACCTGTATGCAGGTCAGGAAGCAACAGTTAGAACCGGTCATGGAACAACAGACTGGTTCCAAATAGGAAAAGTTGTACGTCAAGGTTGTATATTGTCACCTTGCTTATTTAACTTATATGCAGAGTACATCATGAGGAACGCTGGGCTGGAAGAAGCACAAGCTGGAATCAAGATTGCTGGGAGAAATATCAATAACCTCAGATATGCAGATGACACTACCCTTATGGCAGAAAGTGAAGAGGAACTCAAAAGCCTCTTGATGAAAGTGAAAGAGGGGAGTGAAAAGGTTGGCTTGAAGCTCAACATTCAGAAAACAAAGATCATGGCATCTGGTCCCATCACTTCATGGGAAATAGATGGAAAAACAGTGGAAACAGTGTCAGACTTTGTTTTTTTGGGCTCCAAAATCACTGCAGATGCTGATTGCAGCCATGAAATTAAGAGACGCTTGCTCCTTGGAAGGAAAGTTATGACCAACCTTGATAGTATATTAAAAAGCAGAGACATTACTTTGCCGACCAAGGTCCGTCTAGTCAAGGCAATGGTTTTTCCCGTGGTCATGTATGGATGTGAGAGTTGGACTGTGAAGAAAGCTGATCGCCGAAGAATCGATGCTTTTGAACTGTGGTGTTGGAGAAGACTCTTGAGAGTCCCTTATACTGCAAGGAGATCCAACCAGTCCATTCTAAATGAGATCAATCCTGGATGTTCATTGGAGGGACTGATGCTAAAGCTGAAACTCCAATACTTTGGCCACCTCATGAGACGAGTTGACTCACTGGAAAAGACTCTGATGCTGGGAAAGGTTGGGGGCGGGAGGAGAAGGGGACGACAGAGAATGAGATGGCTGGATGGCATCGCCGACTCTGTGGACATGAGTTTGAGTGTACTCCGGGAGTTGGTGATGGACAGGGAGGCCTGGCGTGCTGTGATTCATGGGGTCGCGGAGAGTCGGACACGACTGAGCGACTGAACTGAACTGAACTGAATATATTTAAAAAACATCAAGTGGGCAGGGCTAAATTTGGGGGATATTTGAGTTAGAAACCAAGAGGATTTTTTTTTATTTCAGAAGTAAAGACATAAAATGAGCCTTTACTCTCTTCTTTGATATACCTATGCTTGCTTCTAGTTTTACTAGCTCAAAAGACAACTTCACATACATGAAATGTAAGTATTGAAATTTTCATATGATAAAAAGTTCTTTTAAAGTCTTACTGGTATCACTTTGGCATAAAAACAGAAGTTTATCCAAATATTAAAATATTTAAATTAGTCAAGGCATTAAATATCTCCACCTGCATTTATTTGCCTAATAAAAGTTTTACCCTATAAAATAGCAATATCTTTTAGTTTCTTGTAAGAAAGTAATTTTCTTGATGAGACTGGCTATCCTCTGGAACAAGTTTTCCATAGAAGTAGAGAAGGGTTTGAGGCGATTAAAATAAAACCATACAAAATAGTGGAAAATGTACTATATTATGAGAAAAATACCGCCCAGTTCCCTGGAGGCTGCAGCCCAGAGCTGAATAGGCCTTTTCAATCTCCAGCCATTATGATTCTAGGTAACTATTCTGAGAAGAGATGAAAGCAGAGGTTTTTCTATCCATGTTGAGTTCCTATTAGCCCCTTGAGGAAATAGGGGTTTTACAGAAAGTGTGAGTTCTCTGTTACTGAAATGACCTTGTTTAATTTCTTAATAAAACAGGCAATCTAATAATAGCTACACCTTATAATATTAACAAAGCTGCAAAATTACCACAAGTTAGAATAATTTTCCTTCACTTGGGTGGCAAAATCCTTCAATGTCCTTATTTCTCTTTTTCCAACTCGCCACCCCTTTTATAGTCTATATTTGCTCTTTAATATTGATTTTACATTTGATTCCAATCATCCTGTTAAAAGCTGCAGTGTGAAATTGAAAGATTCAAAGGGAAACAGGACATAGCTGCCACCCTACCATGAGTGAGTCCACTGAATTGTAAATTTATCCTGCATTTAATTACTCAACTAGATAATGCAAGGATAAGATCTCCAGAGTGTTGTACTATCATGAGTGATTTGAGTCTGTTTGCAGTAATAAGCTTTTCTACAGCTAAGCCAAAAGGTTAAAAGTATACACAGAATTTCAAGGCAAGCATTGTTTTTAAATAGCTGAAAAACCAAAAGAATAACAGGACCTTCTTTTGAATGAATGCTTTTGTTTCAAAAACTTAAGTTGAAGTAGGAGAGTTTAGTGGAAAAAACTGTGTTTTCTCAAGCAAATTTACACGTGTTTGGGTCAGTCATGGGGGTGGAAAACCCTCCCCATACCAATTTCTCCCACAATCATAGTCCCATTAACTGGTGTTTGTATAATGAATAGCAAAGATGATTACACTTATGAGATGAATCAGCGATTCCCAATTAGAGCAGCAAAATAAAACTGTTTTCTTTCTGAATCACTGTGGAAGGCAAATGGAAAAGTGACAAATAGACTTTGTTCTCCATCAGTGATGGGAGGGGAATTTGTGTTGGGAGCCAAATTTCCAAGTAAGGCATACCGGGCTTGCCAGCAAAACTGTTCACACCCCCACAGAGACCACAAAACCCTGCAGCTGTAATTTCAGAAACACACATGTGAATAAATCAAGTAATTGCACACCTAACTATCCACTTGAGCCTGTGTGCCTGGTTTGTTTGTTTTTTTTTTTGCAGATGCCCGGGGCACTTGTGTTATTTGGCTTTGAACACAAGGTTTAGTTTATTTGACAGGATATTATCAAATTCAAGCTGACTTGTATGCACAAGTCTCAAAATATGAGGGTGGCATACAGTATCAAACAGCACATATGAATGTTCCATATGTGGGTTTTGCAAGGTCCCTGCAGCTGACTGAATTCTAAACAACAGAAAGGGAAATAATTAAAATGTCAAATTAGTTCTAATCCATGAAAGTACGTTTCCAGAGTACTTAATGAAGCAAGATCATTTTGGAGCATTCTACCACTTACAGAAAGAGACAGGGAACATTGAGCAAGTATTATTTTGCTTTATACAATGACGTTTTTAAAAGGGATAAGGGGGTGATTTGGGTCTACTGGCTGCAAGAACAAGCAGATCTATGTTTCCATATTCCAGTTGGCTGGAGCCCCAGCAGACAACTATGGAGCAGGATGCTGGCTGCCCGGGAAAGGGGTACTTGCCACAATGTGGAATCTGCCTGCAGGCTAAGCTTGTGCTCTAATTTTTCCAGGAGAAATTCAGGTTCGTGGGACTTCAGAATAGGTGTAATTACTACTCAGTTCAGTTCAGTCGCTCAGTCGTGTCCGACTCTTTGCGACCGCATGAATCACAGCACACCAGGCCTCCCTGTTCATCACCAACTCCCAGAGTTCACCCAAACTCATGTCCATCGAGTCGGTGATGCCATCCAGCCATCTCATTCTCTGTTGTCCCCGTCTCCTCCCACCCCCAATCCGTCCCAGCATCAGACTCTTTTCCAGTGAGTCAACTCGTCGCATGAGGTGGCCAAAGTATTGGAGTTTCAGCTTTAGCATCAGTCCTTCCAATGAACACCCAGGATTGATCTCCTCTAGAATGGACTGGTTGGATCTCCTCGCAGTCCAAGGGACTCTCAAGAGTCTTCTCCTAGTTCCCTACAAATACTTTACAGGTACCAGTAAAAATATAATTAATATGGAACCAGTTTATCCATAAATTCTGCTGCAAGTCAGCACATTTCTATAATTTTCACCTTGAGAGATAGAAAAACATGACATTTATTTCACAAAGATATTTAAACCACCAACCTCTCATCTACCCCCATACTCCGAGAAGTATATAGATTTAAGTATACACATACATACATACACACGTGCGTGCACACACACACACACGTGGGACACTGTAAACCAATAAATTCCTAATAGAATGATGCCAAAATTCATTAGCAAATAATATGATGTTGCAAGTAGTGTTTCCCATTTCTTATTCTATTTGTAAATGACCTATGTTAATAATGCCACACACTGCAGAGAATTAACTGAGGTTCTAAATGAAATATGAGAAATTCACCCTCAGCATTCTTTGCTTCTGGTTCATATTTTACTATTTAAAATAAAGAAATGAAATCAGAGGTCCCTTGCAAGTATAAAAGGTGATATGGTAAGGATAGGCAAAAATTAATCTTGTGCTAAAATGTCCCATAAGGATGATCTTTCACGGCAGATGCTGATTGCAGCCATGAAATTAAAAGATGCTTACTCCTTGGAAGGAAAGTTATGACCAACCTAGATAGCATATTAAAAAGCAGAGACATTACTTTGCCAACAAAGGTCCGTCAAGTCAAAGCTATGGTTTTTCCCGTGGTCATGTATGGATGTGAGAGTTGGACTGTGAAGAAAGCTGAGCGTCGAAGAACTGATGCTTTTGAACTGTGGTGTTGGAGAAGACTCTTGAGAGTCCCTTGGACTGCAAGGAGATCCAACCAGTTCATTCTAAAGGAGATCAGTCCTGGGTGTTCATTGGAAGGACTGATGGCTGAAGCTGAAACTCCAATACTTTGGCCACCTCACGCGAAGAGTTGACTCACTGGAAAAGACTCTGATGCTGGGAGGGATTGGGGGGTGGGAGGAGACGGGGACGACAGAGAATGAGATGGCTGGATGGCATCACCGACTCGATGGACATGAGTTTGAGTGAACTCCGGGAGCTGGTGATGGACAGGGAGGCCTGGCGTGCTGTGATTCATGGGGTCGCAAAGAGTTGGACACAACTGAGTGATTGAACTGAACTGAACTGAAGGCAAAGTTAGTAGTCAGCTAGAGGAAGGAAAAGAGAACTCTATGCAAAATTTTGTCCTAAAAATGTATGCAAAATCCCACTGGTCCATTTGGGCAAAAGTTCCAGTAAGTCTTGTTTTTACACAGTGATTATCAAAGAAACCCCTTATATTTGCATTTAACGTTGGCCAGAAATAACACTTCAATGTGACAGCAACAAAATTTAACCTTTCTTTTTTTAATGACTTACAGATTTGTTTTATTGGAAACTTTAACCAAAGGCCTGGTTTTGATACTTTTAGAACTGACAGGCTCTCTTTGCTGTGTTATCAGGGAACTTGAAAATGTATAGGGTGTTTATGGCATATTAAAGAACCATTAGACCATAAAAATAATCTGCCTGTAAAAATGATGAGGAAAGGTGAAATGTACAGTATAGAAAGAATAGTCTGATCACTGTATTAAGGCCTAATAATGACTGAGCGACTGAATTGAACTGAACTGAAGTGAGGAAAGCTATTGATTCCTTTTCCACCAAACAAACATTAAATTTCAGTTGAATTAATAGGTTAAAAAATAAACTTGAATCTAACATGAAGAAAAGAGAGGGAGCAATACAAGAGGAAGAATGCCAGCAACCTACCATACATTTGGAATTATGTCTATGTGTATTGTGAGGGAAGCATATGGAATGATCATCAATAACAGACTGAGAGCTATTCGCTATTCAAATGCAAAATATCTCCCAAACTAATCATTCTCACTTTGGAGGATAAAATTTGCTGTATTATAAAGATATGAAGAATATAACAAGTTTCTTGGCACAAGTTTTTGGCCAAGTAATAATTATGGTTAATTGTTAATAATTGTGTTATACATCATAATAAAATTATATTGTTATATAATATTACTATAAATTAGTTTAATAATTATATACTACAAGTTTGGAACTTGAAACTGGCTTACTTTTTAAAAATAGAGAATAATCAAAGTTACTGTTATAATAATATTACTTTATTTAATTTGTATTCCCAAAACCTTTCTCATGAGAATCTTAGGAAAATCATTAATATTTCACTTATGTTAATGTATATATGAAATGCTCTGTGGCAAGGACACAAGTGAGAACTAGTTCCCAAAAGGAAGCAATTATTTTCATTGTTCTAAAGGGCCAAAGAATCAATGAGTAGATCTAATAAAATATTGATACAGTCTGCATAGTATAATCAAAAGTTGACTGAAAATGCTGGTGTGCTAAATTGTACCCATAGGGATAAAAATAGAAGCACATTCTAAATTCCTTCAATGTCTCTGCATTTCATGTGTACTACAATGTTTTATCAACTTTATGTATTAAGATACTTCTTTAAAAACCATTGTTCTTTCTCTTTTTTAAATAGAACTTTAACACTATTACTTTTAAGCTTTTCCGGAAAATAGTTCACAAGAGTTTCCTAAGTTTCCTTAAAGAACATGTAAAACTACTGCTGCCGCTGTTAAGTCGCTTCAGTCGTGTCCGACTCTGTGCGACCCCATAGACGGCAGCCCACCAGGCTCCCCCGTCCCTGGGATTCTCCAGGCAAGAATACTGGAGTGGGTTTCCATTTCCTTCTCCAATACATGAAAGTGAAAAGTGAAAGTGAAATCGCTCAGTCGTTTCCGACTCCTAGCAACTCCATGGACTGCAGCCTACCAGGCTCCTCCGTCCACGGGATTTTCCAGGCAAGAGTACTGGAGTGGAGTGCCATTGCCTTCCACTACTTACCATAAAATGGTCCCTAGGGAGAAAAAAAAGAACTCATGAATGCCCCACACAAGGTGATAAGTTCGGAGATAAGCTTTCTAATCTCATTATTATCACTTTTTCTTATTCATATTAAATTTTTGTAATATTCACTTATTTTTAATTGATGATTGGTTTACAACATTAGTTTGATTTCTGTCATGTATCAACATGAATTAGCCATAGCTATTTTTGAATCATTAAATATATATGCAATTTTTAAATTTTAAATTTAAATCTTAAAATATCAAACGATAGGCTAAGAGACCATCGACATATATGACAGAATCTTTTGTACACAATAAACAGAGCTCCTATATATCAATAAGAAAAAGACATGAAGCAAAAATAGTGATAAAATATGATTGAAAATAATACAGAAGGTAAAATCATAGATAAACATATGTAAACATGCTCAAATTTATGGTAGTTAAGCAAAGTTATAACATATTTTATTATATACTGCTATATTATATTGTATTAGATTAGATCATATTACATCATCAAAAGCTATAAAAAACAATATTCTGTGTTGTTAAGATTAAACACAGGCATTCATAGATTTCTGATGTTTGAATGAAAGGCTTAAAATATTTTTGCAAAGTAGTCTAGAAATTCTACTTAAATAAACATATGTAACTCCTTTGACCCATGCATATCACTTTGATAAAATTGCACTACAAAAAAAATACTATAGCATGTGAAGCTGTTTCTGTTGTAAAGGTATTATGGCAACATGACTTGTAGAGGCAAACCATACCAGAGCAAAATTTGCAAGCAATCTGAATTCAACAATAGGAAAATGATTAAATAGGTTATAGGATAGTCACACTATAGAAAACAATTCAGCTTTCGGAAAGAATGAGTAAGTCCCAGTAATACTACAAAGTGAACAAAGAAATTTTCAGAATAAAATGTCTAGTTTGTTAACATTATCTAAATGAAATACTAATATATACAAACATAAATATATCATAAGCTACTTGTATATTAAAAGACGCTTATTCCTTATGAGGAGAATTATGACCAACCTAGACAGCATATTAAAAAGCAGAGACATTCCTTTGTTAACAAATTTCCGTCTAGTCAAGGCTATGGTTTTTCCAGTAGTCATGTATGAATGTGAAGTTGGACTATAAAGAAAGCTGAGCACCGAAGAATTGATGCTTTTGAACTGTGATGTTGGAGACTCTGGAGAGTCCCTTGGACTGCAAGGAGATCCAACCAGTCCATCCTAAAGCAGATCAGTCCTGAGTGTTCATTGGAAGGACTGATGTAGAAGCTGAAACTCCAATACTTTGGCCACCTGATGCAAAGAACTGACTCATTTGAAAAGACCCTGATGCTGGGAAAGATTGAGGGCAGGAGGAGAAGGGGACGACAGAGGATGAGATGGTTGGATGGCATCACTGACTCAAAGGACATGGGTTTGGGTAGACTCCAGCAGTTGGTGATGGACAGCGAGGCCTGGGGGGCTGTAGTTCATGGGGTTGCAAAGAGTCGGACACGACTGAGCAACTGAACTGAACTTGTATATTAGCACAATAAGAGTTTATATCTTTCTCACACAAATGCCCATGCCAGTCAGGAGGCCTCCTGCACCTGGAAGGTGTGCAACATAGAACCTGGTACCTCGAAGGTTTCCACAGCAAGGCCTCAGTCCAAAAGTGAAACATATCACCTTCACTCAGATTTCATTGGTCATTGGTCAGCATTCATCACATGAACCCAACCTATTAGCAAGGAAGTGGGGCTGGGAAATGCAAGGTCTATTCAGTAAGTACTCATGGAGTCTTCCACAAAATGTATGTAGCTTAGTAGAAATACATCAAATTGTTAATATAGCTGTTCTTGGGAAAACATAATAGGTAGAAGGTAAAGATTATGAATATTACTATAAATAATTGGAGGAGCGTGGTAGGCTACAGTCCATGGGGTCGCAAAGAGTCGGACACAACTGAGCAACTTGGTCTCACCTCTAGGGAAGTGTCCAAATCTGACTTCCTCCCATTCCTGACCTGCCTGCCATATCCTTCTTCTCAGATAAAGTGCTTTCACCCTTCCAGTTGCTCAAGGAAAACCCATAAATAATATTTAACCTCTAACAAGGAATGTAAACCACTTTGATAAATAAAATTATATTAAAGTCATAGATATGTTTATACACAACCACCTTTATACACACACATAAGTCTATGGGTAAAACCTGCTACACGATTAGCTAAGAGGTAAAGTTTGAATGTAAGAGAAAGAAAAGGGAAAGTCACCCAGTGTTTTCAGGTTTCTGAGAATGTAAGAGGGGATAGGATACAATCAACAAACTGAAGAATTGACCTTAATAAGAGAAAACATAGCTCTTCTTGTAAACAAGAGGAAAAAAATACGGTAAGGATACAGATAGAGATGAGTTTGTATCTTTGCTATTTACAAAACAAGAAAGTGTATTTCTCATTACGCCTATAAAAAAAGAAGTCAACAGTTATTTTGGGTATGAGGGAATAAAATGACTGGCAAATTGACTAGATAAAATTTGAAATAATGGGCATAGAGAATGGAAAAATGAGGTAGCCAAAGGAGCATATTAGTGTGACCAGTGTATTAGACACAAAAATACCCCCTCATGTTTCATCAGCTGTACTCCTTCCAGAATTTATCCTTAACCTCCAAAGATCACTATTGCTCTGGCACTGTCATAATTTCTGAGATTTCTAAGCCAACTGTAGTCTACATTGAACCCCAAGGTCAGTTCCACAGCTGTTATACCTCACACACTGTTACCTACACTTCTGACCTTCATATTCTGCATCTGGGTGAAGTAATATACTGCCAGGGGTAGGATCTGGCTTCCAGAGCATCCACCAAGGAAGCAGGTGGATAAGCCCAAAAAGTTCCAGATAATTATCTCCTGTGGAATAAAATTTGACTACTGGGAAATAAGAGATGGGATATGATGAGACAGATAAATTCTCCCTTATTTCCCTTTTCATCTACCACTCAATGTGTAGTTCTTATTTGTAGCACAAGTCAAGCAAGCATACTTGCCAGGTGTCCTGACATGCCTCTTCAAAACTTACCATGAAGAAGTAAACAATGATACATCACATTTTATTGCTCTATCTGTATTTCCTTTGTCAGTTTTTCTTTTAACTCACCATTCCCAAGTTGACTTGAGTAACACACACACACAATATTGCACCTTTAACTATAACTGGTACAGGAAGTGGTTCCAAAAAATAGACGCTCAAGATGAGAACTTGGTGTTGAATTGCTTATTTGTGTAAAGCCAACAGAGACACTACTGGTGGCAGCTGGTGTCGTACTTAAACCTCCAACTGTGATTAATAGGAACGAATTATATGTAAAAACTGAGGCAATGTGAAATCAATGACTGCAACACTCAGTAAAAAGAGCACACTAGGGGAGCGGTCCTAAAATGGTGGAGGAATAGGACAGGGAGACCACTTTCTCCCCCACAAATCTATTGAAAGATCATCTGAACAGTGAGCAAATTCCACAAAACAACTTCTGAACGCTGGCAGAGGACACCAGGTTCCTAGAAAGGCAGCCCATTGACTACTAAAGGAGGTAGGACAAAATATAAAAGCAAAAAGAGAGACAAAAGAGTTAGGGATGGATTCCCATCCCAGGGAGGGAGTGGTAAAAGAGGAGAAGTTTCCAAACACCAGGAAACCCTCTCACCAGCGGGTCTGTGGGGAGTTTTGGAATCTCAGAGGGCAACATAACTGGGATGAAAAATAAATAAATAAAATCCACAGATTACATGTCTAAAAGCAACTCCCAGCAGGAAGTCGCCCATCTTGGCCCCAGAGACTACATCCTCTACCAAACTGCATGCAGGCTCACAGTTGCTAACCAAGTCTTCCTGGGATCCTAGAAGGTTGACATCTGCAGGGAGGGTCACAGCCAAAGATCAGCTCTCCAGAGGAGACACATGGCACACCTGAGACAGCGCTCCTGCTGTGCACCCAGGAAACTGAGCAGCTGGGACCCAGGAGGTGATAAGACTCCCCGCCCCATCTGGGGAGAGAGCACTCGCCAAGCACCTGGTCGCCTGAGCTGCTCGGACCTGGGAAGGGCACAAAATGCAGGCCCAACCAAGTCTGTGCCTTTGTGGAGTACCCAAGAACCTGAACCTGAGTGGCTTAGACCTGGGAAGTGCATGCAACCCAGGGCCTGCTTTAGACAGTTCCCCTGCAGATCAACCTGGAGCCTGAGCAGTGAAGACTGGGAAAGCACACATGTTGTGAGCGTGGACAAACCCAGTGTGGCCGAGACAGGGAAAGCATTCCCCACATACGCCAATGATATTTGTTTGCAGTGTTCCTCCCGCCCCACAGCACAACTGAACAAGTGAGCGTAAGTAAGTGACCATCTTCATCCCCTTGAATCAGGGCAGAAATTAGACACTGAAGAGACTTGCAAACAGAAGAAGCCAAAATAAACAGAGGGAACCGCTTTGGAAGTGACAGGTGCAACAAATTAAAACCCTGTAGTTAGCACTGACTACATTGAAAGGGGCCTATAGACCTTGAGCGGAGAAGGCAATAGCAAGCCACTCCAGTACTCTTGCCTAGAAAATCCCATGAACAGAGGAGCCTGGTAGGCTGCAGTCCATGGGGTCGCTAAGGGTCGGACACAACTGAGCGACTTCACTTTCACTTTTCACTTTCACACATTGGAGAAGGAAATGGCAACCCACTCCAGTGTTCTTGCCTGGAGAATCCCAGGGACAGGGGAGCCTGGTGGGCTGCCGTCTATGGGGTCACACAGAGTTGGACACGACTGAAGTGACTTAGCAGCAGCAGCAGCAGCATAGACCTTGAGAAGTATAAGCTGGAATAAGGAACTATAAGAAACTGAACTGACCCCACACTGCCCACAACAGCTCCAGAGAAATTCCTAGATATATT
This sequence comes from Moschus berezovskii, assembly GCF_049115385.1. Classification (NCBI taxonomy): domain Eukaryota; kingdom Metazoa; phylum Chordata; class Mammalia; order Artiodactyla; family Moschidae; genus Moschus; species Moschus berezovskii. The sequence continues at coordinate 85,225,682 of NC_142467.1, forward strand.
TTTACTATTATCATTTTTTAATTTTTTTAATTTTTAAGTCCTTTATTACTAATTTAATTTTCATTTTTATAACCTAGTATTACCTTGCAAAAAAAAAAAAAGACCCTATTTTTAAAGCAAATTTCATATACATTTTTTATAATTTTTGTGATTTTGTTTTGGTTTTTCAATATTGTAAAGAGTCTAAACTCTACTCTAGATTTTTAATCTTTGCTTCTTTGTATTTGTTATCAATTTGGTACCATTAAGAATCCAATCTTCAGTACCCATTTTTACTTAGGAGTGTGATTACTGGCTTGATTGCCCTCTCCCCCTTTTGACTCTCCTTTTTCTCCCCTAGGTCACCTCTATCTTCTCCCTCCCCCCTCTCTTCTCTACCTAACTCTGTGAATCTCTTTGGGTATTCCAGGCTGTGGAGAACACTTAGGGAACTGATTACTGGCCAGATCTCTCTCCTTTTGACCCCACCTCTTCTCCTCCTGGCCACCTCTATCTCCTTCCTCCCTCTTCTCTTCTCTATGTAACTCCATGAGCCTCTCTGGGTGTTCCAGGCTGTGGAGAGCACATAGGGATTTGTTTACGGGCTAGTTGCTCTCTCCTCTTTTGATTCCCCCTCTCCTCCTCCTCATCACCTTTATCTCCCTCCTCCCTCTTCTCTTCTCCATGTAACTCAGCGAACCTTTCTGGGTGTCCCTCACTGTGTCTAACCTAGATGTTTTATCATTGATGCTGTACGGATGGAGAAATCTTAAGGTTACTGTAAGAATAAGACTGAAAACGAGAGGCAAGAGCTTAAGTCCAAAACCTAACACCAGAGAACTCCTGACTCCAGGGAACATTAATCAATAAGAGCTCATCCAAAAGCCTCCATACTGACACTGAAACCAAGCTCCACCCAAGAGCCAAGAAGTTCCAGAGCAAGACATACCATGCAAATTCTCCAGCAATACAGGAACATAGCCCTGAGCTTTAATATACAGGCTACCCAAAGCCATACCAAACCCATAAACATCTCAAAACTCACTACTGGACACTTCATTGTACTCCAGAGAGAAGAAATCCAGCTTCACCCACCAAAACATCGATGCAAGCTTCCCTAACCAGGAAACCTTGACAAGCCACTTGTCCAACCCCACCCACAGGGAGGAACCTCCACAATAAAGAGGAACCACAATGTGCCAGAATACAGAAAGGCCACCCCAAACACGACAATCTAAACAAGATGAAAAGGCAGAGAAACATTCAGAAGGTAAAGGAACATGACACATGCCCACCAAACCAAATAAGAGAGGAGGAGATAGGGAGTCTACCTGAAAAAGAATTCAGAATAATGACAGTAAGAATGATCAAAAATCTTGAAAACAAAATGGAGTTAAAGATAAATAGCTTGGAGACAAGGATTGAGAAAATGCAAGAAATGTTTAACAAAGACCTAGAAGATTTAAAAAAGAATCAGTCAATAATGAATAATGCAATAACTGAGATCAAAAACACTCTGGAAGGAGCCAACAGTAGAATAACTGAGGCAAAATATAGGATAAGTGAGGTGGAAGATAGAATGGTGAAAATTAATGAAGCAGAGAGGAAAACAGAAAAAAAGAATTAAAAGAAATGAGGACAATATCAGAAACCTCTGGGACAATGTCAAATGCCTCAACATTCAAATAATAGAAGTCCTACAGGAAGACAAAAAGAAAGGCCATGAGAAAATACCTCAGGAGATAATAGTTGAAAACTTCCCTAAAATGAGGATGGAAATAGCCACCCAAGTCCAATAAACCCAGAGAGTCCCAAACAGAATAAACCCAAGGCAAGACACATATTACTCAACAAAGATCAAACATAAAGAACAAATATTAAGAGCAGCAAGGGAAAAAAAACAAATAACACACAAGAGGATTCCCATAAGGATAACAGCTGATCTTTCAATAGAAACTCTTCAGGCCAGGAGGGAATGGCAAGACATACTTAAAGTGATGAAAGAAAATAACCTACAGCCCAGATTACTGTACCAAGCAAGGATACAAATGTCAAATATGAAGTAGAAATCAAAAGTTTTACAGACAAGCAAAATCTGAGAGAATTCAGTACCACCAAACCAGCTCTTCAACAAATGCTAAAAGATCTTCTCTAGGCAAGAAACACAGAAAAGGCTTATAAACTCAAATCCAAAACAACAAAGTAAATGGCAACAGGATCATACTTATCAATAATCACCTTAAATGTAAATGGATTCAGTGCCCCAACTAAAAGACAAAGGCTGGCTGAATGGATACAAAAGCAAGACCCCCATATATGTTGTCTACAAGAGACCCACCTCACAACGAGGGACACATACAGACTGAAAGTGAAGGGCTGGAAAAAGATATTTCACGTGAATAGAGACCAAAAGTAAGCAGGAGTAGCAATACTCATATCAGATAAAATAGACTTTGAAATAAAGGCTGTGCAAAGAGACAAAGAAGGACACTACATAATGATCAAAGGATCAATCCAAGAAGAAGATATAACAATTGTATATGCACCCAACATAGGAGCACTGCAATATGTAAGGCAAATGCTAACAAGTATGAAAGGGGAAATTAACAACAACACAAAAATAGTGGGAGACTTTAATACCCCACTCACACCTATGGATAGATCAACTAAACAGAGAATTAGCAAGGAAACACAAACTTTAAATGATACAATGGACCAGTTAGACCTAATTGATATCTATTGGACATTTCATCCCAAAACAATGAATTAAACTTTTTTCTCAAGTGCACACGGAACCTTCTCCAGGATAGATCACATCCTGGGCCATAAATTTAGCCTTGGTAAATTTTAAAAAATTTGAAATCATTCCAATCATCTTTTCTGATCACAATGCAGTAAGATTAGAGGTCAACTACAGAAAAAAAAAACTATTAAAAATTCCAACATATGGAAACTAAACAACACGCTTCTGAATAACCAACAAATCACAGAAGAAATAAAAAAAAAAATTAAAATCTGCCTAGAAACGAATGAAAATGAAAACAAACCAACCCCAAACCTATGGGACTCAGTAAAACCAGTGCTAAGGGGGAGGTTCATAGCAATACAAGCTTACCTCAAGAAACAAGAAAAAAGTCAAATAAATAACCTAACTCTACACTTGAGAGTCCCATGTACTGCAAAGAGATCCAACCAGGCCATTCTAAAGGAGATCAATCCTGGGTATTCATTGGAAGGACTGATGCTAAAGCTGAAACTGCAATACTTTGACCACCTCATGCGACGAGTTGACTCACTGGAAAAGACTCTGATGCTAGGAAAGGTTGGGGCGGGAGGAGAAGGGGATGACAGAGAATGAGATGGCTGGATGGCATCACCAACTCTGTGGACATAAGTTTGAGTGAACTCCGGGAGTTGGTGATGGACAGGGAGGCCTGGCGTGCTGTGATTCATGGGGTCGCGGAGAGTCGGACACGAATGAGCAACTGAACTGAACTGAACTGAATTGACACCTAAAGCAACTAGAAAAGGAAGAAACGAAGAACCCCAGGGTTAGTAGAAGGAAAGAAATCATAAAAATTAGGGCAAAAATAAATGCAAAAGAAACAGACCATAGCAAAAATCAATAAAGCCAAAGGCTGGTTCTTTGAGAAGATAAATAAAATAGACAAACCATTAGCCAGACTCATCAAGAAACCAAGGGAGAAGAATCAAATAAACAAAATTAGAAATGAAAATGAAGAAATCACAACAGACAACACAGAAATACAAAGGATCATAATAGACTACTATCAGCAACTATATGCAATAAAATGGACAATTTGGAAGAAATGGACAAATTCTTAGAAAAGTATAACTTTCCAAAACTGAACCAGGAAGAAATAGAAAAAATTAACAGACCTATCACAAGCACAGAAATTGAAGCTGTAATCATAAATCTTCCAGCAAACAAAAGCCCAGGACCAGACGGCTTCACAGCTGAATTCTACCAAAAATTTACAGAAGAGCTAACACCTATCCTACTCAAACTCTTCCAGAAAATTGCAGAGGAAGGTAAACTTTCAAACTCATTCTATGAGGCCACCATCACCCTAATACCAAAACCTGACAAAGATGCCACATAAAAAGAAAACTACAGGCCAATATCACTGATAAACATAGACGCAAAAATCATTAACAAAATCCTAGCAAACAGAATCCAACAATATATTAAAAAGATCATACATCATGACCAAGTGGGTTTTATCCCAGGGATGCAAGGATTCTTTAATATCCACAAATCAATTAATGTAATACACCACATTAACAAATTGAAAGAAAAAACCATAGATTATCTCAATAGATGAAGAGAAAGCCTTTGATAAAATTCAACATTGATTTATGATTTTAAAAAAAACCTCCAGAAAGCAGGCATAGAAGGAATATACCTCAACAAATAAGCATCTGAATGCAGAGTTCCAAAGAATAGCAAGGAGAGATAAGAAAGACTTCCTCAGCGATCAATGCAAAGAAATAGAGGAAACAACAGAATAGGAAAAACAAGAGATATCTTCAAGAAAATTAGAGATTCCAAGGGAACATTTTATGCAAAGATGGGCTCAATAAAGGACAGAAATTGTATGGACCTAACAGAAGCAGAAGATATTAAGAAGAGGTGGCAAGAATACACAGAAGAATTGTACAAAAAAGATCTTCACGACCAAGATAATCATGATAACGTGATCACTGACCTAGAGCCAGACATCTTGGAATGTGAAGTCAAATGGGCCTTAAAAAGCATCACTACGAACAAAGCTAGTGGAGGTGAAAGAATTCCAGTTGAGCTATTTCAAATCCTGAAAGATGATGCTGGGAAAGTTCTGCACTCAATATGCCAGCAGATTTGGAAAACTCAGCAGTAGCACAGGACTGGAAAATGTCAGTCTTCATTCCAGTCCCAAAGAAAGACATTGCCAAAGAATGCTTAAACTACCGCACAACTGAACTCATCTAACACACTAGTAAAGTCATGCTCAAAATTCTCCAAGCCAGGCTTCAACAATATGTGAACCGTGAACTCCCAGATGTTCAAGCAGGTTTTAGAAAAGGCAGAGGCACCAGAGATCAAATTGCCAACATCCACTGGATCATGGAGAAAGCAAGAGAGTTCCAGAAAAACATCTATTTCTGCTTCATTGACTATGTCAAAGCCTTTGACTGTGTGGATCACAATAAACTGTGGAAAATTCTGAAAGAAATGGGAATACCAGACCACCTGACCTGCCTCTTGAGAAACCTGTATGCAGGTCAGGAAGCAACAGTCAGAACTATACATGGAACAACAGACTGGTTCCAAATAGGAAAAGGAGTACGTCAAGGTTGTACATTGTCACCCTGCTTATTTAACTTATATGCAGAGTACATCATGAGGAACGCTGGGCTGGAAGAAGCACAAGCTGGAATCAAGATTGCCGGGAGAAATATCAATAAACTCAGATATGCAGATGACACCACCCTTATGGCAGAAAGTGAAGAGGAACTCAAAAGCCTCTTGATGAAAGTGAAAGAGGAGAGTGAAAAGGTTGGCTTGAAGCTCAACATTCAGAAAACAAAGATCATGGCATCTGGTCCCATCACTTCATGGGAAATAGATGGGGAAACAGTGGAAACAGTGTCAGACTTTATCTTTTGGGGCTCCAAAATCACTGCGGATGCTGATTTCAGCCATGAAATTAAAAGATGCTTACTCCTTGGGAGGAAAGTTATGACCAACCTAGATATTATATTAAAAAGCAGAGACATTACTTTGCCAACAAAGGTCCATCAAGTCAAGGCTATGGTTTTTCCCGTGGTCATGTATGGATGTGAGAGTTGGACTGTGAAGAAAGCTGAGCGCCGAAGAATTGATGCTTTTGAACTGTGGTGCTGGAGAAGACTCTTGAGAGTCCCTTGTACTGCAAGGAGATCCAACAAGTCCATTCTAAAGGAGATCAATCCTGGGTGTTCATTGGAAGGACTGATGCTAAAGCTGAAACTCCAATATTCTGGCCACCTCATGCGATGAGTTGACTCACTGGAAAAGAGTCTGATGCTGGGAAGTATTGGGGGCAGGAGGAGAATGGGACGACAGAGAATGAGATGGCTGGATGGCATCATTGACTTGATGGACATGAGTTTGAGTGAACTCCGGGAGTTTGTGATGGACAGAGAGGCCTGGCGTGCTGTGATTCATGGGGTCACAAAGAGTCGGACACGACTGAGCGACTGAACTGAACCTCAACATAATAAAAGCTATATATGACAAGCCCACAGCAAACATTATCTTCAATGGTGAAAAATTGCAAGCAATTCCCCTATAGTCAGGAGCAAGACAAGGATGCCCACTGTCACCACTACTATCCAACACAGTTTTGGAAGTTTTAGCCACAGCAATCAGAGAAGTAAAAGAAATAAAAGGAATCCAGATTGGAAAAGAAGAAGTAAAACTCTCACTGTCTGTAGATGACATGATCCTCTACATAGAAAACCCTAAAGACTCCACCAGAAAATTACTAATCAATGAATATAGTAAAGTTGTAGGATACATAATCAACACACAGAAATCCCTTGCATTCCTATACACTAACAATGAGAAACCAGAAAGAAAAATTAAGGAAACAAGTCCATTCACCATTTCAATTAATAAAATACTTAGGAATAAATCTACCTAAAGAAACAAAAGACCTATATATAGAAAACTATAAAACAATGATGAAAGATATCAAAGGACACAAATAGATGGAGAGATACACCATGGTCATGGATCGGAAGAATTAATATAGTGAAAATGAGTGTACTACCCAAAGCAATCTATAAAATCCCTATCAAACTACCAACAGTATTTTTTGCAGATCTAAAACAAATAATTTCACAATTTGTATGGAAATACAAAAAACCTCAAATAGCCAAAGCAATGTTGAGAAAGAAAAATGGACCTGGAGGAATCAACCTGCCTGACTACAGGATATACCACAAAGCTACAGTCATCAAGGCAGTATGGTACTGGCAAAAAGATATATAGATCAATGGAATAAAATAGAAAACCCGGAGATAAATCCATGCACCTACAGACATATTATCTTTGACAAAGGAGGCAAGAATATACATTGGAGAAAAGACAATCTCTTTAACAAGTGGTGCTGGGAAAACTGGTCAACCACTTGTAAAAGAATGAAACTAGAACACTTTCTAACACCATACACAAAAATAAACAAACAATGGATTAAAGATCTAAACATAAGACCAGAAACTATAAAACTCCTAGAGGAAAATATAGGCAAACACTCTCTGATATAAATCACAGCAGGATCCTCTATGACCCACCTCCCAGAGTAATGGAAATTAAAAACAAAAATAAACAAATGGGACCTAATTAAATTTAAAAGCTTTTGCACAATGAAGGAAACTATAAGCAAGGTGAAAAGATAGCCTTCAGAATGGGAGAAAATAATAGCAAATGAAGCAACTGATAAAGAATTAATCTCTAAAATATACAAGCAGCTCCTTCAGCTCAAGTCCAGAAAAATAAACGACCCAATCAAAAATGGGCCCAAGAACTAAACAGACATTTCTCCAAAGAAGACATACAGATGGCTAACAAACACATGAAAAAATGCTCAACATCCGTCATCATCAGAGAAATGCAAATCAAAACCACAATGAGATACCATTTCACACCAGTCAGAATGGCTGCTATCCAACAGTCTACATGCAATAAATGCTAGAGAGGGTGTGGAGAGAAGGGAACCCTCTTACACTGTTGGTGGGAATGCAAACTAGTACAGCCACTATGGAGAACAGTGTGGAGATTCCTCAAAAAACTGGAAATAGAACTGCCATATGATCCAGCAATCACACTCCTGGGCATACACACCGAGGAAACCAGAATTGAAAGAGACACATGTACTCCAATGTTCATCGCAGCACTGTTTATAATAGCCAGGACATGGAAGCAACCTAGATGTCCATCTGCAGACGAATGGATAAGAAAGCTTTGATACATATACACAATGGAGTATTACTCAGCCATTAAAAAGAATGCATTTGAATCAGTTCTAATGAGGTGGATGAAACTGGAGCCTATTATACAGAGTGAAGTAAGCCAGAAAGAAAAACACCAATACAGTATACTAACGCATATATATGGAATTTAGAAAGATGCAAATGATAACCCTGTATATGAGACAGCAAAAGAGACACAGATGTATAGAACAGTCTTTGGGACTCTGTGGGAGAGGGTGAGGGTGGGATGATTTGGGAGAATGGCATTGAAACATGTATGTTGTCATATGTGAAACGAATCGCCAGTTCAGGGTCAATGCATGTTACAGCATGCTCAGGGCTGGTGTGTGGGGATGACCCAGAGGGAGGATAAGGGGAGGAGGGAGGTGGGAGGGGGGTTCAGGAAGGGGAACTCATGTATACCCGGGTCAGATTCATGTCAATGTATGGCAAGACCAACCAATATAATATTGTAAAATAATTAGCTGCCAATAGGTGGGATGATTGGGGAGAATGGCACTGTAGCATGTATATTAGCATATGTGACCAGTCCAGGTTCGACGCATGATGCAGGATGCCTGGGGCTGGTGCAGGGGAATGACATGGGGGGAGGATATGGGGAGGAGGGAGGTGGGAGGGGGGTTCGGGAGGGAGAGCACATGTACACCCGGGGCGGATTCATGTCAATGTATCGCAAAACCAACCAATATATTAATGAAAGGTAATTTGCCTCCAATAAAATAAATTAAAATTTTAAAAAAAATAAATAAATAAATCTACAATCTGGATGTTAGGGATGGTTATTTTTACCTGAAAAAAAAAAAATTTTTTTTAAATAAATAAATAAAAATAAAAAGAGTAACTCTTGCCCCGGAAACTAAATAATAAACTAAGCCAAAGTAGGTGCCTCACAGGTTGAGACATGTTCTTTCAAAGCATGGACCCACCATCCCTTCTTGCCAATTGTGAAGACTACAGCTTTATTGCACTAACTCTCTTTGCTTAGTCCTCCAGCAGTAAAGACTATACACTTATTTCAAAGGGTCTTTATAGGTGATTGGAATCAAGGAGAAGAGTAAGGGTATCTTTAATAAGGGTATCTCACACACTCTTAAGGGGAAGAGTAATGATAGCTAGTAAGGGTATCTCACACACAAAAATTACAAGGGACTTGGATATATTGGAGATATAAGAGTCTCATGGTGTTCATTGGAGGGACTGATGCTAAAGCTGAAACTGCAATACTTTGGCCACCTCATGCGACAAGTTGACTCACTGGAAAAGACTCTGATGCTGGGAAAGGTTGGGGGCGGGAGGAGAAGGGGATGACGGAGAATGAGATGGCTGGATGGCATCACCGACTCTGTGGACATGAGTTTGAGTGAACTCCGGGAGTTGGTGATGGACAGGGAGGCCTGGCGTGTTGTGATTCATGGGGTCATGGAGAGTCGGACACGACTGAGCGAGTAAACTGAACTGAACTGAACTGAAGAGTCTCATGGAGTTATAAGTGGTAGACTGTAGTGTATAAAAACATCATTTCCCTCTGCACCAGTCAGGGTTAAACAAAGAAATAACTCCTAGGTAGTATTTGACCTTATATAATTGTGGACACTGGTGAAACTCACTGGTGTCTTCTTGTGTGATGTTGGAATTCGAGGGCAGGCAGTAAAAAAGGAAGATGGATACAAAATGGGGAGAACAATAAGAAGCTGAAACCCATGAGGACAAACTAAAACCCAACCTTGATGGAGTACGTATCCTTGAGGAGAAGTGGGTACCTTTCATTATAGAACTAAACACACACTGGGCCCAGGAATGAAAGTGAAGGAAAATCCATAGGAAGGAGGGGGACACATTCATGCTATGAGTTGATCCAGCAGGTGAGCAACAATATGTGTGAGTTATAAAAGCTCCAAAAACCAAAGCTATGTTTTTTCCAGTGGTCATGTATGAATGTGAGATTTGTACCATAAAGAAAGCTGAGTGCTGAAGAATTGATGCTTTTGACCTGTGGTGTTGGAGAAGACACTTGAGAGTCCCTTAGACTGCAAGGAGATACAACCAGTCCATCCTAAAGGAAATCAGTACTGAATATTCATTGCAAGGACTGATGCTGAAGCTGAAACTCAATACTTTAGCCACCTGATGCAATAAAACTGACTCCTTAGGAAAGACCCTGATGCTGGGAAAGATTGAAGCCAGGAGAAGGGGACAACAGAGGATGAGATGGGTGGATGGCATCACCAACTCTATGGACATGAGTTTGAGCAAACTCTGGGAGTTGGTGATGGACAGGGAAGCCTGGAGTGCTGCAGACCATAGGGTTGCAAAGAGTGACACATGACTGAGCAACTAAACTGACTAAACTGATAAAAGCTCCTGCCTCAAACTTCCGAAGGTCAAAAGTAAAATTGCTGGTGCTTCACTTTTGTCTTTTATATCTCATGTGAAAATGTCCTTTGTGGCCACCTGAAAGGAAGTCTACAGGAAGAAGAAATCCAGGAGATATATTCAGCCCAGCCATGTTAACACATTACAATGCCCCCATCAGTTCAGTTCAGTTCAGTTCAGTTGCTCAGTCGTGTCCGACTCTCCGCGACCCCATGAATCACAGCACGCCAGGCCTCCCTGTCCATCACCAACTCCCAGAGTTCACTCAAACTCATTTCCACAGAGTCGGTGATGCCATCCAGCCATCTCATTCTCAGCCATCCCCTTCTCTTCCGCCCCCAACCTTTCCTAGCATCAGAGTCTTTTCCAGTGAGTCAACTCGTCGCATGAGGTGGCCAAAGTATTGCAGTTTCAGCTTTAGCATCAGTCCTTCCAATGAACACCCAGGATCGATCTCCCTCAGAATGGACTGGTTGGATCTCCTTGCAGTCCAAGGGACTCTCAAGAGTCTTCTCCAACACCACAGTTCAAAAGCATCAATTCTTTGGTGATCAGCTTTCTTCACAGTCCAACTCTCAGATCCATACATGACCACGGGAAAAACTATAGCCTTAACTAGACGGACCTTTGTTGGCAAAGTAATGTCTCTGCTTTTTAATATATTATCAAGGTTGGTCATAACTTTCCTTCCAAGGAGTAAGCATCTTTTAATTTCCTGGCTGCAATCAGCATCTGCAATGATTTTGGAGCCCCAAAAAATAAAGTCTGACACTGTTTCCACTGTTTTTCCATCTATTTCCCATGCCCCCATACCATCTGTAAATTCTCTTGATGACCACCTCCCTCCTGTATCATGGCAAAGCCACCATGGTTGCCTTTGGCAAGATTCTTAGGGTGGATTGAGTTGGAGTGCTATGCTCCTCATCCCACACACTGAGCCTATCCACAGCAAGCCACCCTTTCACTCTGGCCTTGAGTAAAATGCTACACCATAGGGCTTCCTGAACATTCTCCAAATGGTAAGAAAATGCACCCTAAAATCACATGATAAATGAAAGACAAGAAGGAAGTAGATGTTAAACTCCCCTCTTTTTATTTCACACTTTCATAGGCTACTCCGAAATACACATTATCCTTAGAGCTCAATTGTAGAAACTCTCTCTGTTGGCTGAGAAATATGCCTACTGAGTGACCCTCTGAATCACTTTACAGCCCACAAGAGGTAGGGAGGCCACAGATAATTCATCACATGATGTTATGTCGCATTTGTTTGTGCCTTTATTTGCATTTTCCATAATTTCTTCATCATTCCCATCAAGAAGAGCATATTTATCCTTGCCTCAAGCTCTGTGCTGTGGAGAACCTAAATAAACTCACCAGGCAGTTTGGAGACTCATTTGAGGCTGATGGTGATGAATGTGGAATCTGCTTTATTAAAATAAACCATCTGCTTTATTTTGGTGATTCCTAAGTCACACTTTCTGGTTCAAGTACAAACATACAAAAAGACAATTGCTTGGTTCATCCAGGGTTACAGTTTTATCAAAAGCCTTAATGAAAACACAAATGAGCCACATACCTGATCAGTGAGTGACAGTTGAGACAGACTTCTCTAGTATATCTTTTCCAAATATCTGGTCAGTAGAAATAAGGTTTGATGGAGGAGGAAGAAAAGGGCAATCTGGAAGGACAACCTTTCTAAGAAGCTAGGGAGCAACTTGGACAAAATGGCTCATTCGAATGGACAAGGAAGCACTATTGGAGAGGATTCTGACTGAAAGGGTTTTTAAAATTCTCAACTTTTGGACTTTCCTCAACTTTTGGTGGTCAGTGGTTAAGAATCGCCCTGCCAATGAAGGGGACACAGGTTCAATCCCTGATCCAGGAAGATCCCACATGCCACGGAGCAACTAAGCCCATGCGCCCCAACTACTGAGGCCCATGAACACCAGAGCTCCTGCTCTGCAACAAGAAAAGCCACCACAATGAGAAGCCCATGCACCATAACTAGAGAGCAGCCCATGCTCTCTACAACTAGCGAAAGCCTGCCAACGGCAAGGAAGAACTAGCACAGTCAAAAATAAATTTAAAAATTAAAAAAAAAAAAAAACCTCTCTGCCTTTGGTGTTAGCATAAGCATCTTGTGGACTTTTTTGTTTTCTTTAAACTGCCTTCCAATTGTAAGCAGAACACATCTGGAGGACTCCTTGAGATTTTCTGCCACAAAAATGCCATTATAATATATACCTGCTTCTATAAAGCAGAGGACTTATATATAGACAATAGGAAAAATAGTGAAAGGATCTTTCCCTACATTTTAATTAAACTAACATTGACCAAGCATTCTTCATGGGCCACATAAAATTGACGTCATTAAGTGTAAAAATGTCTTTACCATTCATATAATGTGATGAAGAGAGCAGTGAGAGAGGAAAACTTGAAGGGCTGTGACAGGAAGCACATCTCTTCCTGGGACTTTGAGAGGACTTCTGGAAGAAATGAAAACTACATGAGATTTGAAGAACAGTCAGGAATCATCCAGGCAGAAGGGACAGTGGTGTTTCAAAATGACCTTTGATGTGTATTTAGCACACCACTTACTAAGTAGTTAAATATGTTCCCCAAAATGTCTTACACATCATTTCTCAAACCCCATTTCTTTGCCTGTTTTACTCTTCAAAACAAAGAGACCAAAGAGAACAATTCTTTCATTTGACTGGAACATAAAGACAATGTCAAAAATAAAAAAATAACTAAACTGGAGGCTTTTCAAAACCTGAAATAGATTTTAAATTTAAATAAATGTATTAACATTTTCTCTGGAGCTGTTTTTCACAGATGCAGAGGTTGTTTTTTTTTTCAAGTACATTTATTTGTAGTTCAAGTTATTTCTGTAGCTAAATGTATGTCTAGAACCTCATGGAGTGAAATGAAAGAGAGAAACAGAGCATCAAAGAGCAAATGATTTTCACTTATTTATATGGTGAAAAGAGTTTTGCTTAAGGATTTCTGGTACATTATCAGCACTAAGCTCTTTTTTCTCTCTCTCTCAAAAGAATGAGGTCTCCTTCTGAGTCAAAGAATAAAATCAGCCAAGCTGGCGTTCAAGACAGAAAGGCATTTCCCACAGTACAACTGGAAATTTTACCTGCCCCTGTACTTCGTTCATGATGGAAGAGACAAAGGAAGCCTGTTATTGTGCTATCTTCTGTTCCTGAAGGGATTCCCATGTGGCTCAGTGGTAAAGAATCCTCCTTCCAATGCAGGAGACAGGTTCAATCCCTGGGTGGGGAAGATAACCTGGAGGAGGAAATGGCAACCCACTCCAGTATTCTTGCCTGGAGGATCTCCATGCACAGAGGAGCCTGGCAGGCTACAGTCCATGGGGTCGCAAAGAGTTGGACACAACTGAGTATGCACGTACCTCTGTTCCTGAAAGGTATTAAAGTAAGTTATATGAAATCAACTTAGTGAGATATATCTTTGGTCTTTTTTTTTTTCCCCATTTTCATTTTTTTTTCATGTCCTCATTTCAGTCTTGAAGATAAACTATTAACAAATCACATTTTCAATGAATTTTCCAATATTTTCTCTAATTCCTGCCTGAACATCCACTCAGGCAATTATATGAATATCTTTTCTTTTTTTTTTTTTTTTGAAATACATCTGAACTACACAGAAATTTTTTAAAAATCCTTAAGCCATAACAGGTTAGAACCTGAGGACAGGTTCTTGACCCAAGAAAGATAACTCTCATTTCCTTTTTATGAGATCTCTATGTAGATTATTATCTTCCTAACTCTTTCTCCTTATGTTTGATACATTTCCAGTGAGTCTTTGAAGTATCTAGTCCAGGAAAAGATGATAATGGCTCAGAGGCTACCCTCGACAGGGCAAGACGATAGAGACTATGTACCACATCTTCTCAGATTCTACACTTTCATGATCAAAAGTCAAAAAGGAGACAGGTTCCTACCAAACTCCTTCCACAGCTCAATGCCAAATCCTTTTCATCTTTATACTCATCAAATACTTTATCACTGTTCATTCCAGTAACCAATTAAAACCCCATTAAAACCAATTAAAACTCCATTCCATCAGACTATCCACTTTCCTTCTTCAGTCTTCTGATAACCACAAGATCACTCTTCTTACAACCTGAAGATTTTATCTAGTGCTCACAGGCACTATTCCTTATATAACTGTGGTTTCTATGTCACTTGATCTGTGATAATTTTGAGTAGATACACATTTTACTTTCAAAAATGTTCCCATTTGGTCCATAAATTATTTAGTCACCTTGGTCATAATTAGTGATACGTGCAGGAGGCAAACAAATGATCCTTTAGATCTCTGATCTCCTAATCTCTCATCTCTTCTTATCCAGTGATATTTTCCTATAGCCTACTTGAATTATTCATCCCCATGACTCTACCCTAAATCAAACACTAAACCCCCTCTTCCAAAATCTAAATTTCAGTCTTCCCACTCTCTGATCTTTCCTATCTTTTCAAATCACACACATTATTACCCCACCCCAACAATCCTTTCTCCCCATCCTTCCTTACACTGCTTCTATGACCTCTCCCTTTCCCTTTACCCCTATGTGTCCTCATTTCTCAATACAAGCAGTTTATCCTAACCAGTTATTAAAATCTTCCCATTGCATAAACCTTCAGTTCTTTAGTTTCTCTAATCTTAGTCCCTTGGCTAAACCAAAAATCTTAAGAAAGTTTAAATTTTCTGCCTACTTCACACTTGCACCCAGGTAGTTGAATGAGATTGAAAATAGATGTACACATATAGTCAGAGGCACGCACACATTCCCACATCAACTATTATAAGTAACCATGTTGATTTTACTTACTTTAATTTGTGATCACTTTAAATGGGCCCATCATGCTACCTGTCAGTTTTACCCTATTTCCCTAGAACATTCACTCTCCCACTTACCTGGATGATTCCCTGTAGTTTCCCCTATACTCAGATTTTTAAATCTCCTCCCTCATCCTCTCTCTGCTCATCAACTTGCTTCCTATTTCAATGAAAGAAGGGAAGCAATCAAAAGTGAATTTCCACAAGACCCTCCAACACATCATTATGCCCCCTGCATTTGGGTTCAAATACCCTCCTATTTCTCAAGCTCTAGAAAAGGACAACTCCTTCTATTACCACTATATCTCATCCACTGACCAGTCACAATAGATCTCACCTATTCTCCTAGGAAGAGAAAAGACAAAAAGAAGAAAAAAAAGTTCAAGAAATAGGAGATGGACCAAGAGAAAGTTATATAAGGCACCAAAAGCATCAGAAATGACTCCAACTCTATATTCAGAAATGATAGAAATACCCACAAGATGGATATGTGGTCCAGCTGGATATACTACAGGTAGACTCAGGCCAAAAATATGCCTCATATAATCTGAAAGTCTGATTACTAGGCCACGGTAATCAGCTATTTTATTGCTTACTTGTTTTCATCTAGGTTTCCCATAAACAATTAAGTACTACTAAAGATTCATGTGGTTTAGATTACTCAATTTACCAGGCTGGCTTTGCTGTCTATTAGGGTAGCTGGTCCTCTTTGCTTTTAATTAACTTAGCTATTAACTAAACTGCTTCTCGGCCTTTGCTGTCCCCTGGGTATTTCCTTCCCATGAAAATCATGGAGCCCATTTAATTGCAGTTTTCCCATCAGCATTCCCACAGTAGAGAGAAGAGTCAACACAGCTCTCTGTTGTCATCATCTCTGTACTTACCAAAATAGGCTTCAATAAGAGGAAAGTTTGCAAAATCTACTCAGCAGTGCACAGGTGGCACATGATAAACCCACCCCAGGAATTCTCTCTTCCAAAACACGTCAAAGTAGAACAAAATTTTACATGGTTTTATAAACTTAGTCATGTGTCAACTTTACTTTCAAAAATTTATATGTTTGTGTGTGTGTATGTGTGTGTGTTAAATCTCTTCAATTGTGTCTGACTCTTTATGATCCTATGAACTATAGCCTGCCAACAGGGCTCCTCTGTCTACAGGATTCTCCAGGCAAGAATACTGGAGTGGGTTGCCATGACCTTCTCCAGGGGATCTTCCCGACCCAGGGATCAATCGCACATCTCTTATGTCTCCTGCATTGGCAGGTGGGTTCTTTACCACTAGTGCCACCTCGGAAGAATGCATAAAGAATGCATTATTAGCATACACCAGTTGAATTAATTATCATAGGTCAGGGAGGTCATACCTAGTGTATTAATTTTTACAAAGGCAATGAGCAAATTTTATCTATTCTGATAGAGGAGTGAAAAAATATAATTCTTTACAACATATATTTTGTGATATACAGTTTTTAAAAGAAATAAAGTTTTTATAAATTAATAAGCTAGCAGTCCTTGGAAGGTAACCATTAAATTAACGTCCAAACATTATTGAAAAATTATTTACCTACTTTTAGTATTCAATTCATTCAATTTCATGATGACAAGAAAAATAATGTGTGAATTTAGCTTAAATTTTTAATGAATGGTTGGTAAATAATCTCTAAATTTCTCCAAAACAAATGGTTTTTCCTTTCTCAAAAGCACTCATGTCAATAACCTCACTAAATGTTTTCCATTCAGTATCCTTGAAATGGATATGATAGACTTCAATTAGAATTTTCACCACGGCTAAATAATAATGATCCATGGTTTAAAATATTTTGTTTTATAAAAACTAATTTCTGATCATTTCTTTTAGAGTGGGACACCATTGAGTCCAGTGTCCAGTCATCAGTCAGCAGAGCAGAGAGTCCTTGAATCAGTACTCTGGTATGTGTACGCACATAGTTAAATTCTGCCTGACCTAAAATATTTCTCTCTTCCTAGGTGCGAAACTCTAAGAATTATTGCCACATATATTCCTTAGATTTTTGTTCCTATAAATTACCTAAGTAGTGAAATTCTTTTGTTTCTCACTTCTCCCTAGATTTGACTTTACAGCTGGCCCCCTGGGTCCTATTGGGTTCTGACTCCACCGTTATGACTGACTGTTTAGAGGGAAATAGGCATACAGGAAATTGTACTTGTTTTGATAACATAACTCTTATAGTGGAGGGAAATTTAATATCTTCAAGAAAGGGAAGATATCCTAATAGAATAGGGGAAATGTGCTTAAACAATCAATAAAGGCCCAGTGGGGGATGAGAGTCCTTCAATTACCCTAATTCATTCTCATTTAAATTGTGGTAGCCTATTCTTACTTAATCAATACCTTCGCATTCACAGAAAGGACCTGGTGAGGCTGTACTTCAAATAAAAATGTATTTCAGCAATATTCTGCATCAGATTTTTAGTTTGATTTAATTTAGTCACCTTAGTCCTGTACCTAAAAGATAGGAAGTTCCTATTGACACAGTCATGAAAAGTGTCCTTTTCAGTGCATCCCTGTGACAAGAATTTATGGATTTGAGCTTTGTTATTCTCATTTAAGCTGTGCAGCATTGTTAGAATGAGACAATACGGTTTATAGCACTATATCAGTTCAGTTCAGTCACTCAGTCGTGACCGACTCTTTGCGACCCCATGAATCACAGCACACCAGGCGTTACTGTCCATCACCAACAACCAGAGTTCACTCAAACTCATGTCCATCGAGTCGGTGATGCCATCCAGTCATCTCATCCTCTGTCATCCCCTTCTCCTCCTGCCCCCAATACCTCCAAGCATCAGGGTCTTTTCCAGTGAGTCAACTCTTCACATGAGGTGGCCAAAGTATTGGAGTTTCAGCTTTAGCATCAGTCCTTCCAATGAACACCCAGGACTGATCTTTAATATGGGCTGGTTGGACCTCCTTGCAGTCCAAGGGACTCTCAAGAGTCTTCTCCAACACCACAGTTCAAAAGCATCAATTCTTCAGCACTCAGCTTTCTTCACAGTTCAACTCTCACATCCATACATGACCACAGGAAGAACCATAGCCTTGACTAGATAGACCTTTGTTGGCAAAGTAATATCTCTGCTTTTTTATGTGCTATCTAGGTCAATCATAGCTTTCCTTCCAAGGAGTAAGTGTCTTTTAATTTCATGGCTTCAATCATCATCTGCAGTGATTTTGGAGCTCCAAAAAATAAAGTCTGACACTGTTTCCACTGTTTCCCCATCTATTTCCCATGAAGTGATGGGACCTGATGCCATGATCTTCGCTTTCTGAATGTTGAGCTTCAAGCCAACTTTTTCACTCTCCTCTTTCATCAAGAGGCTTTTTAGTTCCTCTTCACTTTCTGCCATAAGGGTGGTGTCATCTGCATATCTGAGGTTATTGATATTTCTCCCAGAGATCTTGATTCCAGCTTGTGCTTCTTCCAGCCCAGTGTTTCTCATGATGTACTCTGCATATACGTTAAATAAGCAGGGTGACAATATACAGCCTTGACGTACTCCTTTTCCGATTTGGAACCAGTCTGTTGTTCTATGTCCAGTCCTAACTGTTGCTTCCTGACCTACATATAGGTTTCTCAAGAGGCAGGTCATGTTGTCTGGTATTCCCATCTCTTTCAGAATTTTCCACAGTTTATTGTGATCCACACAGTCAAAGGCTTTGGCATAGTCAATGAAGCAGAAATAGATGTTTTTCTGGAACTCTCTTGCTTTTTCCATGATCAAGCGGATGTTGGCAATTTGATCTCTGGATCCTCTGCCTTTTCTAAAACCAGCTTTAACAACTGGAAGTTCACAGTTCATGTATTCTGAAGCCTGACTTGGAGAATTTTGAGCATTACTTTATTAGCATGTGAGATGAGTGCAATTGTGTGGTAGTTTGAGCATTCTTTGGCATTGCCTTTCTTTGGGATTGGAATGAAAACTGACCTTTTCCAGTCCTGTGGCCACTGCTGAGTTTTCCAAATTTGCTGGCATATGGAGTGCAGCACTTTCACAGCATCATCTTTCAGGATTTGAAATAGCTTAACTGGAATTCCATCACCTCCACTAGCTAGAAACAGCAATAGTAAAAGTAAAGTTGCTCAGTCGTGTCCGACTCTTTGCAACCCCGTGGACAGTAGCCTACCAGGCTTCTCCATCCATGGGATTCTCCAGGCAAGAATACTGGAGTGGGTTACCATTTCCTTCTCCAGGGGATCTTCCCAACTCAGGGATCAAACACAGGTCTCCCATATTAGAGGCAGATGCTCTAACCTCTGAGCCACCAGGGAAACAGCAATAGGGTCACTCCAAATCTTAACCTCAATAAGCACTTCCCTCTAGGTGGCTGTGGATGATAATTTAATTAACTTCTTGGCTACAACTAAGAAGGGATTCCACAGTATCATCACAGGATGTTAATGGAGTTCTCATGACCCTGATCCATCCCAGAACAGAAGACCAATCCCACATCCTCTAAAGCCTCATTTTCCTGAGAGTCTTTCACTGAAAACCCATTCCTTTGTGCCAAAATCTATCCCTCCATTATTATTGACTGCAAGAAAGAAAAAAACTATGGTAAATTTAAATAAAAAAGGATTTAAGTGTAATAAGTAGGTCATGGGATCAGTTAGATGCTTGAAAACAACAAGTTTAAATGGCAGGCTAGTGTAGATAAGAAAGCATAGACAAGGTAACATACAAAATAATCACACCAAGGCTTTTGGCAGAGTCAACACTTGACACATAGCACCATAGTTGCTTGAAGTTGATGCTTCTTTCACAAACTCCTGGACTTCCCCTAAATGTTTAGATCATTTCCTTAAGAGTCAAAGTCCTGGGTAAAAACATTCAATTAGACAAGCCTGTGTCCATGTCTCCTGCTAAACCTGAAACTAATCATCCCTTAAATACAAAGGTATTTGGATTTAAAATGAAAAGTAAAATTTGTATTAACACTAGCAATAAGCAGAAACAAAATATGGTATAAAATATCATTCTGTGCACAATCAAAAGCTAAAATATGTTGGAATAAATATAAAATGACAGATTTTTTATGAGGAAAACCACAAAATTTTACTGAATGACACAAAATACAATCTGAATAAATGATAAGATACACTATTTTCTTAGAAGGGAAAATCAGTGGTATAAAAATACTTAAACTCAACAAATTTTATCATTAAATTCAAGTAAATCACAATAAAAATTTCAGTTCTTTTCACTGACTTTAGTAAGCTGACTTTATAATTGTATCAAGGGAGTGTGCAAGCACAGTCTAGACTATTTTGAAAGATAAAATAGTGGCAAGGGACTCACACTACAAATGCTAAAAATAATTATAAAGGTATAGAAATAAAAACGGATAGTTGGCTGAGGTTTTATGGTGCATATGGTTTCTGTCACATCTACTCAATTCTGTTATCATAGCACAAAAGCAGCATATATGTGGCTGTGTTTCAATAAAACTTTATTCGCAGACATGGAAATTTGAATTTCCAATAATTTTCATGTATCATGAAGTAGTATTCTTTTTATTTCTTTTGCAACTACTCTTGGACTGCAAGGAGATCCAACCAGTCCATTCTAAAGGAGATCAATCCTGGGTGTTCATTGGAAGGACTGATGCTGAAGCTTAAACTCCAATACTTTGGCCACCTCATGCATCGAGTTGACTCACTGGAAAAGAGTCTGATGCTGGGAGGAATTGGGGGTGGGAGGAGATGGGGATGACAGAGAATGAGATGGCTGGATGGCATCACCGACTCGATGGACATGAGTTTGAGTGAACTCCGGGAGTTGGTGATGGACAGGGAGGCCTGGCGTGCTGTGATTCATGGGGTCGCAAAGAGTCGGACACGACTGAGTGACTGAACTGAACTGAACTGAACTGAAAAATGTAAAAGACATTCTTTGCTCACAGGTCCTACAACATCAGGTAAAAGGTTTTATTTGGCCTTGAGCCATAGTTTGCTCACTCTTATTCTAAATTATAGAACATGATTACTAATATTTAAACTATGATTTAATTCCATTTATTACATTATGATAAAATTTTTCAATTTGGCTAAAATTAGTGATTGCTGGGTGGGCCAATTAAGAACTGGTTAGTAAAACATGAAAATAAATGCTGCTTGAACTGTCTGACCTTCAGTTCAGTTCAGTTGCTTAGTCATGTCCGACCTTAGGTAAGTTTATTTGTAAAATTAGGATATTTACAGTACTTCCCCCCACAGGACTTTTTGATGAATAAATAAGGCAGAGCGTCAAAATCATTTAGGACTGGTGCCTGGTACAGACTAAGAGTTCAATAAATGATAAATTAATAATAAGCTCCAAATCTCTGGTTGCATGGGCAAGTTCATCCTTACTGTGAAAAAAAGACTCTGGTAGCTGTAGTAAGATTTCTAATAACGTCATCCTGTTGGCAAGACCACCCCAGTAGGGAGAAGGATGCAATTAAACATTCAATTCATCTAATTCCCCTGATTCTGGTTCTATACTATCAGGAAACAACTTCCAACAACAATTTAACCACTCACATAATCTTTTTTCAGATCATCTCAGGCTCTATAGTACTAATGTATTATTGCAAATATTCATTTTTGCAACCGATCACGGGAACTGAGTTCATGAAAGTGTATCCCAGAATTTGAATCCACTTGTAGTATGCTAAAAATAAGATTTTTGAGGCTGAAGACCAAGTGTTAGATCCTGAACCTTGATCAATTCACCAGAGTAATGAGAGACGATCACAAAGTCCCCCTCCAAAGTTCGTATCATCATCCTGATATCGTCGAATCCACGTGGGTGCTAAACAGCTGTTCTAGCAGTACTATCCCCCTGGGTGCTGGTGCTGACCACGTTCCTGTTCCTCTGCCTCGGCACTGAGCTTTCCACTTAAGTGTTAGGCGGTCAGGGAAGGAAAGTCTTTTAGCAATCATATCACATCACAAAGCAGACAAAGTAATACTATGACTGGAGAGGATGATATGTTAAAGAAGTGACAAAATTAAATAGAGGAGATAGAAGATGTTTACTTCCTACCAATGCTATTAATTTTGCTTTTGTCATAAATATTTATTAAATACCAGCAAACCCCCTGCTCCTTAAGGTCTTTAAAATACACAATGTGTCCACAGGCTTTATACAGAGATACAGGCAAACTGTTCCAATCTGTTACTGGATGGCTGTTGTCAACATGAACCTCAGCTGTCTTTGGGGGCTCATTGTAGACATGGGAAATTGCATTGCACTGACTAATGACCGATTTGTGGTAGAAAGTGGAAGACTTTGCCTGTCTCATAGAAATGCTCATTAATGCTTTAATCTTTCTCCTTCAACCTGATTGCGTCTGTTAACCTTCTTACTTAATGTACTTCTGAGTGGGCAGTGAGGATTTAGGGTGAGGTTTTCATTACGTGTGTCTCTGATTTTTTTCTTTTAACATATATCTATCTCCTTTTATATGCACGACAAATGCATTTAGCTCACAAGCAGAGCAAAGCACTCTCAGAGTAACTGACTCATTTAGCGGTGCTTGGCTTCCTGTGCATGTCAGCGGCAAGTGACATTTAGCCCAGGCTTTATCTCAGTTGTGGTAATTACGGGGCTGACATGAGCTCTCACACACAGCACAGATTGTTTTCAGCAGATGTAACCAAGCAACTCTGCTTTCTCTTGAGCAGTTTATCTGGCTTTCAAATTGTGGCATTCCATAAAGACACACACACACATACGCATGCACACACACACAAATGGTTTAACGTCATTTTTGTGGAAATACTCTTTGTTGCTCTGACTATACTGATTTATGCCATGAGGTGGTGGAATGGGAAATCTTCATTGTATGCAACTTCTGCATTACATGCTGGTAGTGAATCCTATTAACAGAAAGGTTATTGTTATTGTAATGTATCTCAGCAGTGCACCAAATGCTACTTTAATGATGTAATTAATATGCTTGGATTTACCATTTGATGTTCTTAGGCACCAATTGTGTTACTGATGGGATAGCAACGATTTTTTTCTTTTTAATTCCTGAGAGCAGTATATTTTTCTTAGGGAAGTTGGAATGGAAATAAAATGTTCTAATAAAGGAAGTCACAGTCCCTAACAACACTTAATTATTTGTGCCAGACATATCTCAGTGATGTGGCAACTTTCAAGATAATTCTTAAGTTCAAACAACTTATCATGTATATTTAATCAAATTATTTATCCTGAATACCATGATATGAGAAAAAAAGAAAAAAGAATCACTTGGCTCTTTATTTTTTCCATTTTAATCGACATTTTACTATTTCCAGTTTCTGAGATTACTCTGGTCAGTGAGTAACTACTTTACAGAAAATACATAATCATCCAGAACCATAATTCAAAACATGTCAGTTATATTATCTTTGCTATAAGTTGTGACTATATAAATGTTCAAATTTTCGTTTAACTGAATTGTGTGGCTAGACATCATGCTGTTTAATGGATAGGGACAAGTAATAGAATTACTACTAATAAATTACTACATTGTAGATCATGAAATACATGCAAGTTTCAGCCCAAGGGTTCTGAGCAAAGTGCCGAACTGATGGCAGTTAAGTTTAAAAAAGGCTTAGGTCAGGTCAGGGATGAAGGGAAATGATGAGTGAGAACCTAGCTAATCAGAGGAGAATTGCCCACTGCCATTATGAACAGAAACAGGAAAAGGGAGAGAGAGAGAGCAAAGGAGGAAGGCGGAACAAACTTGGCCAAAACTACTTATGAAAATCAATCCATTTGTTTAAAAAAAGAGGAAAAAATATCTCAGAGGTATTTCTAGACCTTTAAATGTTATAATAAATATTGGATGAATTGAGGTTGTGCCAGATTGTAATTATGCAAAATAAAGCTTTCTGTTAAGTGGAATTTCCATAAGAAATGTTAACCTCTGGCATTTAAATAAGAAGGCACAGGATGAGGTGCCATCAAGAATAAATGTTAAACCTGAGCAAGATATGGGCTTATCAAAAAAACTGAAAAGAATTTTCTAGCCTGTCCTCAAATTCCATCAAGGAATTAAATGTATTGTATGAAGTATATGCCACTTAATATGCCGAATATGGATTTGAAATAAAAATACTAAGTGACAGTTAACATCACATAGTACTTTTACTTCATTGTGAGGGAAGCTATCTTTTGATAGAATTTACCTACATCCCATAAGACACTTTTAGTGGCAACTATCTTTTAAGAATGCACTTATTCATAATACCTTTTTTCAAACAAATGAATGTTGACTGGAATTAAAATTTCATTCACTTAACACAAACTCTGCTTCTATCTAGTATAAAACATCACTGGTGCCAAGTTATTCCAAAATCTTTTGTTAACTGATAATTGACCTCAGAAATGCTCTGGATGCAGGTTTCCATCCCAATGCATTTACCTACAATGTGCAGAGAAGGACAGTTTTTGTATTATTTCTTTCTGTCTTTTCTCTGCCCAGAGAAAGGAAGGAAACCAGATGGACCAGACAATGAAGGGAGAAAGATTCTGAGAAGGAAGAAAAAGAAGTTCAAATGCTGGTTGGCACTCTACCACCTTGCCAGTCTTGAACTCCTTCATTTTAGAAAGTCATTGATACTTGCCACGTCCCTTCCCTGCAGAGTAGTCAGCAAATAATCACACAAATGTGTCTGAGATCTTTTCAGGGAAGCCTTGATATTTCTATAAAGGGTTATCGTTGAAGTAAATCTCAGAAAATCTCCTAACAACCATTCCCTGTATAAAACATCCACCCCCTTTGAAAAGTGAATTTCAAGCTTAGCAAAAATCACCATAATAACAGGGCTGAAAACTGAATCCTTCCACTTCCTTATAGACCACAAGAGAAAAGCAAACCAAGCTGTAAGTTATTCTCCCAGTGAGATGAAAGAGAACAGAGCATAATCAGCCCCACACACAGCCTACAGCAGGCCATGGACACGTGCGATCAATGCACAGCTGTGGAGTGGCTTTGGAGAGAGACCCTGTCTCACAGCCCATCACTTAGAGGTCATAATATTTTGTGACTCTTCTCTCTGAACAGAATAAAACCTGCAGATAGTTAAAGAGAATGAAAGTTCTGTTTAAAGCAGTGGAGTGGAAGGAAGGGTAAAAGTGAGCTCATGAAAACCAAACGTCTCCCATATGGCTCTGCATAGAACTGCTGGAGGGCCATGTAAAAAATTAATCCAACTCATACAATTCAGCTTAAGGCCAAGTATGTGCACATAATGAAAATGCAACTCAAATATGACACATCTGGGTTTTTTGACAACATTGTGTGATTCAGGATTAATCTGCCTTAATAATTGATTAAGTTGGCAATTTATTGTGGTTTTTACCCCCTTACACTTTAGGACCTGGCATGATTGGAAATGGAAAAGATATTTCCTCCTATCTTAGAGAGTAAAAGGATTATGAACATTTACCATCCTTTCAAGTGATATCACTTTCTAATATATGTAAGCTTAGTGGTTACTTTTTTCACATGTTATGGGATAGCTAAATTCTTCTAAGAGGTAACAGAGCTTTATAATCCATTAATAGAATATTCTGTGAAGCTCAAGCTCTGGTTTCTGTCCTTTGTTTTTAAACTAAATAGTTGGAATGGCAAAACTTTAAAGAGATGTTCTTCTAGATAATTTTAGCCAATAAAGGACAGAGAGAATGAGTCTGAATGAGATCAGACATGAAAATGGGACCATTCCTAAGTGTGCATTGATGTCATTTGTCTTTCTCTGGAAAGCATATGCAGAACAAAATGAATCAAGTTGTAGTATAAATCGAGTGAATAATTCAAGGCCTATATACCAAACTAGAGACTGAGTAGCGGCACATACAGACACTGATTTATTTAACAGTAAGGCTTGTGTCAGGCAATCAGTTCTACAGATTTGTCCACAGACAAAACACAACCCTCTTCCAAAGAGTGACTGAGAGCTTTGCAGCAGGGTTAGCCTATAGATAAGAGATAAGGATTCAGTGTTACATAGTGAATATTCAGGATTATAAACATTTAAAAGTGTGTCTGGCTAGTCATCCCCTCACATTTGCTCCCCTAGCAACTGTTTGCTTCTGTATTATAGACTTTTCCCACTCCGTTACAACTGTTTACTTATCTTATTTCTAGACTGTGAACATCTTGAGATTACTTATTCTGGTCTATTCATCTTTACTTCCTCAAAATGAAGCACAATGTTTAAGACACAGTGGTATACTTAATGAGTTAGATTTATACCTAGTGTGCCCACTATTTCACACATTGCTCTGGGTACTGTAGGCTCACAGAACCAACCAAACCCTGACTTCAGAGAGCTCATAATTCAAAGGGGGCGAATCTGAGCTGATGGGCAATTGCAAAAGCTCTGCACTAGTTCACTTCTAATGTTCTCGTACAGTGTAAGGGTTGTACAGGCCAGAGGGGGGCATCTAGTATGTCTTCCCTTCCTTATCTCTCCTGGGCTAACTGTAAGTCTATGCAATGATTGAGATGAGTTAAAAAAGGACCTTTTCTTTGGCTCTGTGTCCAGACAATGCTAGCCCCAAAAGAAAAGCAAAAATAAAAGAACTAATGGATCACTTGAACAGATTTACCTCAGAAACAAATAAATTAGAAAACAAACAAATAAAATATAAGATCCTGGGGAATAAGAAAAATGAAGAAGCAGCACTGCCTAGAGATTAGGCTGAGGACACACATTCTAAAGAACCTATGAAAGAAAGCCAGGAAGATGCACAGACTTCATGATGCAGTGATACGATAGGTAGGGGAACTCTAAATTAGCCTGCCACTGTGTCCTGCAAGCAGGATTACGAGAAAAATATAAAGGGCAAAAAATCTACAAATAGCTAAAATCAAGTACAGGCTAAGAGCAGCAACTTCATCCAGTGGCTTTGGGGTTCCCACGAGCAGTACCTGTTCATATCTCTGCAGAGGTACATACATCCTGCCCAAGTCCAGGCTTGCATGCAGAGCTCAGCTGATATATGAGATGTGACTGTTGATTGTTTAGGGGCATTTATTTACATGTGCTGCCCTTTATGGAGACTTTCTTTAAAAATTCTTTTATGTTTACTTTGTCCTCTTCCAGAGGCGAGTTCCCCTGGTGGCTCAGACAGTAAAGAATCTGCCTACAATTCAGGAAATCTGGGTTTAATCCCTGGGTTGGGAAGACCCCTGGAGAAGGGAATGGTCACCCACTCCAGTATTCTTGCCTGGAAAATTCCATGGATAGAGGAGCCTGGCAGGCTACAGTCCATGGGGTCACAAAGAGTCAGACATGACTGAGCGACTAACAATTTCACTTTCATTCCAGAGGCATGAAACCTGACATGAGGACCATGGACAGGACACACAGAGAGGAAGGGCACTGTGGGCCTTCTGTATTGTAGTTGGTAGAGAAAAAGTGCAGGGGCAGGGCTGAAGGAATTTTTACCATGAGAGTGTTTTGTGGAAACCGAGTGGTACCAACAGGTTTGTGAGTCTCTGTTACTCAAAGGTGGGGTCCCTAGAAATAGTAGAGTGTATTTGCAAGGGACATAAAAGTTGCATTAATGATAAGTGATAAGAACAAGAGTTATCTATGTCCATGTGGCTTGGTTTTATGCACAAAATTGGTGAGAACTGATGATATTGGGGTACATTGCGACATGACTAATGATGTTGAACTACACATCATCCGTCTACTTCTTCATGCCCTAGAATCTCACTTTCTTGCTTCCTCTCTGACTTTTATTTCTTCTTGAGATTTTCATATATTTTTGGTAGGTGGGAATATTTCTCTCTGATGGATCTATGTATTCTTGTGTACATTTTGTTTAGCTCAGACTGTAACTCATTTTTTTCTTTATAAAATATTTCCATTTCTTGATGTCTTTAAAATTGTAAGATTAATATGTGCTTCTTGTAACAAGTCAAATAATACAACAAAAGACATAAGAAAGCAATGCACATTACCCCCTGCACAGACTCCAAATCGCTAATCTCACTCCCTTTGGGGTAACCAACATCAACATCTGGTGTGTATTATTCACCCTTTCCCCTGGCTCATACGTGTGTAAAATATACACATATGTATGTAATTTATTCATTTGTTTGTTTTACTAGAAGAATAAGTATATACATATTTTGAAACTTCTTTCCTTCATTTAACGTAATTTGGATATCACAGATATAGATCTAAATCCATTTTTTAATATATTCATGCACCATATCATACCTTTTATATACATAGGTTCACACCATTCATGGTGAATTTAGAACTATTTTATTGACTATATGTTCAGAAAAGAGCTCCCATTACAAATGTCTGTAGCTTAATGTGTTTTCTCACAGTGAACACACCTAACTTCCACCAAAACAAAAATGAAAAAGAAACTAGAGTACCTAGAAGCTCCTCAACCCCTCATAGTCACTACTCTCCTCTGCCCAGTGTTTACTATCCTGACTTCTAACATCATGATTTTGTCTTTTTAAACAATTATATACAGATGTTCAGTTCAGTTCAGTTCAGTCGCTCAGTCGTGTCCGACTCTTTGCGACCCCATGAATCACAGCACACCAGGCTTCCCTGTCCATCACCAACTCCCGGAGTTCACTCAAACTCATGTCTATCGAGTCGGAAATACCATCCAGCCATCTCATTCTCTGTCGTCCCCATCTCTTCTATGTATGTATATCAAGGTGGGGAAGAGGGGAAGTGGGACGAATTGGGAGATTAGAATCGATATATATACACTGCTATATATAAAACAGATAATAAGGATCTACTGTATAGCACAGGGAAGTCTACGCAATGCCCTGTGGTGACCTAAATGGGAAGGAAATCCAAAACAGAGGTGTGTGTTAGTCACTCAGTGATGTCTAGCTCTTTGCAACCCCATGGATTGTAGCCCTCAAGGCTCCTCTGACCATGGAGTTCTCCAGGCCAGAATACTGAAGTGGGTTACCATTCCCTTCTCCAGGAGATTTTCCTGACTCAGGGGTAGAAACCAGGACTCCCACACTGCAGGCAGATTCTTTACCACTGACCCACCAGGGAAACCTGAAAGGATGCTTGTAAATATACAACTGATTCACTTTGCTATACAGCAGAAATTAACACAACATTGTAAAGCACCTATACTCCAATAAAAATTAATTCAAAAATTATATGAAAGAAATCATCAGAATGCAAGCTTCTGTATCTGGCTTCTCCCACTCTCTAGTATGATTATGAGTTTTATCCATATTTTTACATGTAATATGATTATTTTCCATGCTGCGTAGGAGTCTAGTAAACAAATATAACACAATTAGGCTTGTATCCAGTTTGGAAACTGACACTCATAATGTGGCTGCAGACCTCAAAAGATGGAAGCTTCCCCAAAACTAGTCTCCTAGGAATCAAAAAACAAATGAATACCTTATTCACCAAAGGTCTTGCTTCCACCAGTGCACCAAAAATCTGTTTTAAAATTCAAAGTTGAAGTTTGATTGATTGATTCTATTCAGCACTTTTGAAATGCCAAAGACAGTGTGGGTGGAATGTTCTAGCTGCCTGGACTAGAGTCTCATGTTTCAATGAAGTACAAGTATAGACAATTGAAAGGCACTGGAAGATACTGGCAAAAACTCTCATAGCATCTACAACCATGCTTTCCAGTGAAGAATGGCAAAAGTAACCATCATTCTGCATCAGTTCAGTTCAGTTCAGTCACTCAGTCGTGTCCGACTCTTTGCGACCCCATGAATCACAGCACGCCAGGCCTCTCTGTCCATCACCAACTCCCAGAGTTCACTCAAACTCATGTCCATCGAGTCGGTGATGCCATCCAGCCATCTCATTCTCTGTCGTCCCCTTCTCCTCCTGCCCCCAATCCCTCCCAGCATCAGAGTCTTTTCCAGTGAGTCAGCTCGTTGCATGAGGTGGCCAAAGTATTGGAGTTTCAGCTTTAGCATCAGTCCTTCCATTGAACACCCAGGATTGATCTCCTTTAGAATGGACTGGTTGGATCTCCTTGCAGTCCAAGGGACTCTCAAGAGTCTTCTCCAACACCACAGTTCAAAAGCATCAATTCTTCGGCGATCAGCTTTCTTCACAGTCCAACTCTCACATCTATACATGACCACTGGAAAAACCATAGCCTTGACTAGACGGACCTTGGTTGGCAAAGTAATGTCTCTGCTTTTTGATATGGTATCTAGGTTGGTCATAACTTTCCTTCCAAGGAGTAAGCGTCTTTTAATTTCATGGCTGCAATCAGCATCCGCAGTGACTTTGGAGCCCAAAAAATAAAGTCTGACACGGTTTCCACTGTTTCCCCATCTATTTCCCATGAAGTGATGGGACCAGATGCCATGATCTTCATTTTCTGAATGTTGAGCTTCAAGCCAACCTTTTCACTCTCCTCTTTTACTTTCATCAAGAGGCTTTTTAGTTCCTCTTCACTTTCTGCCATAAGGGTGGTGTCATCTGCATATCTGAGGTTATTGATATTTCTCCCAGCAATCTTGATTCCAGACCTTGCTTATTTCCCCTGCATCCATTCCATATTATCTCTTTCCACATTTTATTGGACAATTTAAATTCTTCAATAGTTCTTTTCAGGTCCTTCTGACTGTTACCTCTCTAAGAGAGAAGAATTATTGAACTAAAGAACTATTGAAGAATTTCAATTGTGCAATAAAATGTGGAAAGAGAGAATATGGAATGGATGCAGGGGAAATAAGCAAGGTCTAGGAAGGAAAGTTGGAGCAGAAAATTTGGAAAGGGAAGAGCAATGACTCAGCAAGTGATGAGATAGCAAATATAACTTTTTTTAAAAATAGGAATTTATATAGGTGAAGGGGATCAAAAGATACAAACTTCCAGTTATAAGTCCTGAGGAGGAAAGGTACAGAATGGTGACTATAGTTAATAATACAGTACATGTATATTTGAATGTTTGAAACTCAACATTAAAAAAATTTAAATCTTGGCATCCAGTCCCATCACTTCATGGCAAACAGAAGGGTAAAAAGTGGAAGAAATGACAGATTTTATTTTCTTGGGCTCCAAAATCACTGCAGACTGGGACTGCAGCCATGAAATTAAAAGAGGCTTGATTCTTGAAAGGAAAGCTATCACAAACCTAAACAGCATATTAAAAAGCAGAGATGCCACTTTGCTGACAAAGGTCCACAAAGTCAAATCTATGGTTTTTCTAGTAGTCATGTATGGATGTGAGAGCTGGACCATAAAGAAAACTGAGCGCCAAAAGAATGGATGCTTTCAAAATGTGGTGCTGGAGAAGACTCTTGAGAGACCCTTGGACTACAAGGAGATCAAACAAGTCAATTCTAAAGGAAAGCAATCCTGAATATTCATTGGAAGGACTGTTGCTAAAGCTGAAGCTCCAATACTTCGACCACCTGATGCAAAGAGTGGACTCAATGGAAAAGACCCTGATTCTGGGAAAGATTGAAGTCAAAGGAGAAGGGGGCAGCAAAGGATCAGATGGTTCAGTAGCATCACTGACTCACTGGACATGAATTTGAGCAAACTCAGGTGATAGAGGAGGCCAGAGGAGCTAGTGTGCTGCAGTCCATGGGGTTGCAAAGTCAGACAGGACTTCGTGACGGACCAACAACAGAAACAACAAGAAAGAGGGTAACTTCTAAAAGTTCTCATCACAAGAAAAAATACCTATAAAGGTATGTGGTGATAGAGGCTAACTAAATTTATTGTGATGATTATTTCACAATATATACACATATCAAATCAACATGTTATTCACCTAAAACTAATATAATGTTATATGTAAAGAAATAGTAATGGATAAATCTAATTTTAAATGATTTTCATTGCTTTGATCATACTAGCTTCCATATCACTGAATACAGCAGATTTTTATTCTCTGAAATTTCCACATTTGTCAGTCACTTAACTTGCTAAAATATATTTGTAACTGCAAAATCATTCACAGAGTCATTTTTACAGTCATTTGCAGACATGCAGAATAGTGAGAAATTTGAGTTGAACAAAGTACTCATTCCCAGCTCGAACTGAGTAAGATGATCTTCTGCCTTCTTGTTTAGGCTCTCATATCGTAAACAAGTGTCCTTTAGGTCATCTGTTTAACATACTGATCTATTTAACATACTGTTTTCTCACTTTTGTGCTTTTCGCTGGTAAATCCACTGTTTAAAATGGCCCCAACGTCCTTTCACCTTTGGGGAAGCAATGGTGTCTGTTCCACATGGGTTTGGGAGGGGAAGGACAGTGAAGCCCACTTATTCGATGATAGAGCAGAATCTGAGGACATCTGCTTGAGGGGAGAGCCTGTGTAGACAGAAAAAAAAAAAGTTTGAAGTTTCATCTCCATGTAGGAGCTCATTGTTCCAGAATCTCTTCTTTTCAAAAGGTTGGCATTTCAGCATCTTAAGGTCCTTTTACCTGTGAATGTGGTGAAATCTTTAAATAGCCCCTAGGCATAATCTGGGAAAAGGCAATGGCAAGCCACTCCAGTACTCTAGCCTAGAAAATCCCATGGATGGAGGAGCCTGGTAGGCTGCAGTCCGTGGGGTCGCTAGGAGTCGGACACAACTGAGCGACTTCACTTTCACTTTTCACTTTCACACATTGGAGAAGGAAATGGCAACCCACTCCAGTGTTCTTGCCTAGAGAATTCCAGGGACGGGGGAGCCTGGTGGGCTTCCGTCTATGGGGTCACACAGAGTCAGACATGACCGAAGTGACTTAGCAGCAGCAGCAGGCATAATCTGAAGCTGTCTGTTGTCCCTTAGCATAGGAAAGGTGGGATATAACTTACAGAGAAAGAAAGCTTTCTTTAGGCATGGCTGTTGACTTCAAGTTCAGTGTTAATGAATCAAAACATATATGAAATAATGTGCCTTTAAACACAAACACACATCATGTTATGTATCAATCAGTTGATGAAAATGTGACTAAAAGGTTTGCCAGAGCTTTATCCTATCTTTCCACTAGAAGTAATCATTCAGTATTTGCTAATTCATTGCTCACAGTGACGATCTACAACATGTGTGTGTATTAGCTGCTCAGTTATTTCCAACTCTTTGCGACTCCATAGACTGTAGCCCACCAGGCTCTTCAGTCCTTGGAATTCTCCAGGCAAGAATACTGGAGTGGGTAGCCATTCCCTTCTCCAGGGGATCTTCCTGACCCAGGGATTGAACTTGGGTCTCCACCATTGCAGGCAGATTCTTTACCATCTGAGCCTCCAGGGAAGCCTTGCCTACAACATCACTATTGCAAATAAGAAGAGATTGTATCTAATAAAGTCAGCTGCATACAAGGGCCTTTTGAGAGGAACTTTATATGTGTTTGAATAGAAGCAGGGGTATAAATTTAGAAGAGGGAAGAAGATGCAGTTCAAATTATGCTGTTGCTTCCAAGGACTGTATTTCATGGCGGTGTGATGCTTGAATAGCATCAGTTCGGTATGAACAGGAAAGTAACTAGGCCAAGACTGGATACTGACAAGCAGTTAAAACATGATTTTGTGTGCCCAAATAACCTCTTCAGTACGACATCTCTTTTTGGAAAATGAACAGCATCCCATCTATCAATCTTGAGAGAATGTTGTCAGCATGAAAGTGACAATATCTAGAAAGTGTTAAGGATGAACTTGTTAATTATTGCCAAATAAAACACAGTAAAATAATGTTCAATGAAAATTAGCACATAACACATTACACAAATTCCATCTTCAAAATCAATTATGTGGCTTGTATCTCTAAGAACATATAATTAAAGGAAAAGGGCTTACCTTTTTTACTTTTAGAATATATAATTGGAATACACAAATAGTCAAGCACAGAAGAGTATCGTTATTTGTATCAAGTTATGCAGAAACACAGAATCTAGTGATTGCACCACTAGTTTCATTGTCTCATCAAATATAAAATGAAGGCCAAATATAAAATGAATAAAATGTATAAATGAAACTTCAGAATGTTTCTAGTTGTGCCTCTGAAGAATTCATAACATTAGTATGTTCTGATTTTTTTTCTTGCTTGTTTTTGCATTAAAATCAGACTCTAAAAGAAACCAACAAAATGATATACTATGACACCATTAAAGGGATGACATTGCCCATTGAATATCATTTAGCTTGAATCAGTGGTAGTACTATTAATTCCTCCCTTTTTAATGCACACTTTAGCTAGCACATGACCCATACCATGCACATCAGTTACACCCCAGGGACCAGATATTAACAGCAAGTGCTACGAATGGTTTATTTTACAATTGCTGTGAAATAAAAGCTGATAGAAATGAGCCACTGGTGAATTACTTGCCAGCAAAAACAACAATATTTGTATCACTACTGAAAAACTGCCTCCTGAAAAGGAGTTGTAGCAGGAGTTTTCTTGCGCTCTTCATGCAGAAAGACAGAAATAGAGGAGGTTAAGGAAGTCAACAGTTAAGAGTCTGAAGTTCATTATTTGCAGTTAAACAGAATACATTTTAGTAGCTGAGCTCCTGTACCATGACTAATTAAAGCACAATTTGGACACACACACACACACGTACACACACATGGAAACAAAATAATAAAATAAAAATTATTTCCAAATAAACCAGTCCATCAGATCTTTCCTCTTATAAAAGAAACATTAATATGACTTCAATCTTTTGACATAGGTGATATTTCTAGAGCAATCTGGAGGAAGAAAATTAAAATCTCACAGCAGGTTTTTCACAGAAGTAATTTATCCCTGGTTTTGTTGTTGTTGTTTAAATTTAAGATCATTGCTTCTTCTCGCATATTGCTTATCTATTAAACTCAGTCAATATCAGAACTATTTATATTCTCACAGAAGATATGCAAATAGGCTCTGATCCTTGGTGGCTCAGAGAGTAAAATCCGCCTGCAATGCAAGAGACCCAAGTTAAATCCCTGGGTCAGGAAGATCCCCAGGAGAAGAGAATGGCTACCCACTCCAGTATTCTTGCCTGGGAAATCCCACAGACAGAGGAGCCTGGCGGGTTGTAGTCCATGAGGTTGCAAGGAGTCGGATAAGACTGAAAACCTTCACTTTTTTCAGAAAATACATAATTCTAACTCAGTGTAATCCATACATAAAGACTTTATCAGTATGGAAAGGAAGCACTCAACTTATTTAAATCCAATGCTCAAATATAATATCAATTACTCCCAGCTTCTTGTTCTTAACTAGATTTAATCTGTTAACCTCTCACCTTTCTTTAAAGAGAGACAGAATGAGCAACAGACATGAAAGAAAATGGAGTTTGCAAGAATAAAATGGCACGATGGTATACACTAAAGGTAAGAAGACCCGTTAATTATCCTGCTTACAGGTTTACACACACACACTTTTGTCTATTGTCTATGATTAACTGGATTGTACGGCTGTTGTTCCTTTTACTGAAAGCTTTGACCTTTTTCTTAAGTCCAATCTAACACAAGGAAATCATTATTCATTTCTCTCCCACTCAAAGTCTAGATGCAGATTTGAAAATGTTATTTATTGTCTGGCTGTTAGTCTTTAACATGCAGCCGTTATTACGAAAATAGACAGCTGGCTGAATCGACCTATCCTTTACTGCCCCCAAGGCCACGCATACCTAATTCAAGGATATCAGATAATGGTATGTGGCATGATTTACATGCAGAGAATTCAGAATTCATTGTGAGCCTATTTATAACTACAGCACTTTCGATAGAGAAGATGATTTAATAGAGGTTGTAAGGGTTTTCTGACAAGAAGCATTAATATTAGAACCTTTTCCCGAGTGCTGCAAACAGTGGTGCGGAGCTGTAGCTTGCCTGAGCTATTTTTCATTGGCGACCCTTTTTCTGTTCATTAGCTCTTACATTCCTGGGGTTGAGAAGCCACTGTTTTAACTCTAATTTGTATGTAATGAGGGTATTCAAAACAAGGAGAATTTCCTTCATTAACAAAGCTTTAAAAAAGCCGGTAACTGATGAAAAAGGACATCTAATCTCATAGAGATTTAACAAGTCCAGTTTTTGCAGGTGGTATTGGGAAAACCAAGGATCTGCTCTCTAGAAATGGTCAAGGTTGATGATAAAGATTCTGTAATGTCTTTTCAAAAGAGAAACAAGCTGATGTCTTAGCCAATACATCTCCCTTTAATAAAACTAACACTAATGGATGAGGTTGCCTCTGGGTATTGCTAAGAACATAAAGGCAGGTCTATTTGCTTTCACAGATGCTGCTCTGCCAATCACTTCGAAGGCATTTTGGGATGCCTCAAGTATTTTTTTTTTTTTTAAAGAAAAAAAAATGATACCATTGATCTAACAGTCATGAGAATTAACCACACATTTGAAAATGCAGCTTAATGGAGCATGTTATCAAATAAATCTTCTTTCTTAATAAGACTTCCGGTTTACAATAGATGAAACAAATCAGCACCTTTGGGGGTTCATTTTATTTTCAATTTGAACACTGGTAAAACCAGTGTTCTAGTTCAAACAGTGATTTTCACATGAACTGTATCTCTAACTGGAACTGGTTGGCATTTATTTTGAAAAGCATATACAGTACAGCTTTAGGGGTGGCAAATTTCCTTTGGGGATAAAATATTTCCTCTAGATTACTATCAACTCAAATTCAAGCTTTAGAAATCTCTAGATGTCATAATGAATGACTTATACATACAAGGCTGAATTTTGTTGTTTATTAAACAGGGAAAAATGATTCCAAAATCTAAATTTGAACTAATACCTAATTTTTATTAGTATCTCAGATTAATCATTCTAACCTATCTAAAGTTATTTTTAACTAATTCATCATTTACAACAAAAATAGTATCTTTCAAGAAGTCTTCTAGTAAAAATAAAATAAAAGCAGCCAGTGAAAAATAATACCCCTAGTACATACATCATCTTAAAGCCAAGTTCATCTAGCACTCTCTGTTCACTGCTGTTTCGTGTTGCTACTGTACTTAAAACAGTTGAAGGTCTTCATTTGATGGCCTGGAAATAATGGGTATACAGGTAAAATGCATAACTCAGGCTATACAAGTTCTGTTTTGTTTGAACCAAAGGAAAATAAGACCTTCCTATTTCACTTGGCTCAAAGCAATTGGTGACAATATGCCTTCTTGAAAAATCAGGGTTGGATCTATGTCATATTGTTTATAAACTATCATTTCAGTTGTATTTTTTTAAGAGGCTAAAAGGCAAACACAACAAAGACTATCAAAACTAAAGCAGATGGTATGATCCTGTATTCTTGGACCTATATCAAATCAAATGAAATCAGAATTAAGTTATTTTGAAGGCTATAAATCCTATGGTGCAGAGGACTGAATGTTTTCCTGTTTCCTCTTATTAACTTGCCATTAGAAAATTTGAGGGCTACGCTGTTGGCTCAGCTGGTAAAGAATCCGCCTGCAATGTTCGATCCCTGGGTTGGGAAGATACCCTGGAGAAGGGAAAGGCTACCCACTCCAGTATTCTAGCCTAGAGAATTCCATGGAATGTATAGCCCATGTGGTCGCAAAGAGTCGAGCACAACTGAGAGTATATAGGATAATGCCTTCTCTCTTCAGGTTTTCTGGTATGAAAGGAAGTTGACAGTTGACCGCCTATGTTTCCAATGAAATGAAGAGAAAACTGGCAAAATGTTTACTAAAATTTGTGATAAACATGAAATAAGTTGAAAATAATAACTAATGACACAAAAATAAAGATAAATAAGTTTGTAATTGAGAATTTATTTCCCTTAAAGTAGAAAAATTTAGCTTGCTTTCCTTGTTGATTTAAATAAGGTAGCCCAGGTAATTAATACTTACTAAGCGAAGAATTGATGTTTCTGAACTGTGGTGTTGGAGAAGACTCTTGAGAGTCCCTTGGACTGCAAGGAGATCCAACCAGTCCATTCGAAATGAGATCAGTCCTGGGTGTTCATTGGAAGGACTGATGCTAAAGCTGAAACTCCAATACTTTGGCCACCTCATGGGACGAGTTGACTCACTGGAAAAGACTCTGATGCTGTGAGGGATTGGGGGCAGGAGGAAAAGGGTATGACCGAGGATGCGATGGCTGGATGGCATCACCAACTCGATGGACATGAGTTTGAGTGAACTCCGGGAGTTGGTGATGGACAGGGAGGCCTGGCGTGCTGTGATTCATGGGGTCTCAAAGAGTCAGACACGACTGAGCGACTGAACTGAACTGAACTGAAAAAGCAAATCTCATATTCCATATACTTCCTAAAACCATCTCAAATGATATATATGAAGCAATCTAGAAAACCATATATTGCTGCCAGAGACAACCGAGGGCTCATACAAAGAATGCCGTGGTCAGAAAAAGCTGGAGACGCTACACGACAGATAAGGAGAGTGGAAGAATCAGAGACGCCGGCCCCCGGCGGCGCAGATGCGGGAGACACCGGCTGCGGCGCAACCGACCACGTTCTGAATCGTGGCCAAGAGGAGCTACCCCACGCCCAAGGTTAGGGTGGTGGCCGAGAGGAGCTGTCCCACGTACAAGAGGCGGTGGCTGCGCGGGCACAGGAGGGCCGAGAGGAGCTACTCCACATTCAGGGTCAGGAGGGGCGGCCTTGAGGAGATACCCCTCCTCCAAGGTAAGGTACAGCAGCTGCACTTAGCTGGAGCAGCTGTGAAGAGATACTCCACGACCAAGGTAAGTGAAACCCAAATAAGAGGGTAGATATTGGTAGGGGGCATTAGAGGGTAGACACATTGAAATCATAATCACAAAAAACTAGTTGATCTGATCATATGGACCACAGTCCTGTCTAACTCAATGAAGCTAAGCCATGCCATGTGGGGCCACCCAAGACGGACGGGTCATGGTGGAGAGGTCTGACAGAATGTGGTTCACTGAAGAAGGGAATGGCAAACCACTTCAGTATACTTGCCTTGAAAACCCCATGAACAGTATCAAAAGGCAAAATGATAGGATACAGAATGAGGAATTCCCTAGGTCGGTAGGTGCCCAGTATGCTACTGGAGATCAGTGGAGAAATAACTCCAGAAAGAATGAAGGGATGGAGCCGAAGCAAAACAAATACCCAGTTGTGGATGTGACTGATGCTAGAAGCAAGGTCCGATGCTGTAAAGAGCAATATTGCATAGGAACCTGGAATGTTAGGTCCATGAATCAAGGCAAATTGGAAGTGGTCAAACAGGAGATGGCAAGAGTGAACGTCGACATTCTAGGAATCAGTGAACTAAGATGGACTGGAATGGGTGAATTTAACTCAGATGACCATTATATCTACTACTGTGGGCAGGAATCCCTTAGAAGAAATGGAGTAGCCATCATGGTCAACAAAAGAGTCCGAAATGCAGTACTTGGATGTAATCTTAAAAATGACAGAATGATTTCTGTTCGTTTCCAAGGCAAACCATTCAATATTACAGTAATCCAAGTCTATGCCCCAACCAGTAATGCTGAAGAAGCCGAAGTTGAACAGTTCTATGAAGACCTACAAGACCTTTTAGAACTAACACCCAAAAAAGATGTCCTTTTCATTATAGGGGACTGGAATGCAAAAGTAGGAAGTCAAGAAACACCTGGAATAACAGGCAAATTTGGCCTTGGAGCACAAAATGAAGTAGGGCAAAGGCTAATAGAGTTTTGCCAAGAGAACGCACTGGTCATAGCAAACACCCTCTTCCAACAACACAAGAGAAGACTCTACATATGGACATCACCAGATGGTCAACACCGAAATCAGATTGATTATATTCTTTGCAGCCAAAGATGGAGAAGCTCTATACAGTTAGTGAAAACAAGACCAGGAGCTGACTGTGGCTCAGATCATGAATTCCTTATTGCCAAATTCAGACTTAAATTGAAAAAAGTAGGGAAAACCACTAGGCCATTCAGATATGACCTAAATCAAATCTCTTATGATTATACAGTGGAAGTAAGAAATAGATTTAAGGGTCTAGATCTGATAGATAGAGTACCTGATGAACTCTGGACGGATGTTCATGACATTGTACAGGAGACAGGGACCAAGACCATCCCCATGGAAAAGAAATGCAAAAAAGCAAAATGGCTGTCTGAGGAGGCCTTAAAAATAGCTGTGAAAAGAAGAGAAGCGAAAAGTAAAGGAGGAAAGGAAAGATATAAGCATCTGAATGCAGAGTTCCAAAGAATAGCAAGGAGAGATAAGAAATTCTTCCTCAGCAATCGATGCAAAGAAATAGAGGAAAACAACAGAATAGGAAAGACTAGAGATCTCTTCAAGAAAATTAGAGACATCCAGGGAACATTTCATGCAAAGATGGGCTCAATAAAGGACAGAAATGGTATGGACCTAACAGAAGCAGAAGATATTAAGAAGAGGTGGCAAGAAAACACAGAAGAACTGTACAAAAAAGATCTTCACGACGAAGATAATCACAATGGCGTGATGACTCACCTGGAGCCAGATATCTTGGAATGTGAAGTCAAGTGGGCCTTAGAGGGCATCACGATGAACAAAGCTAGTGGAGGTGATGGAATTCCAATTGAGCTATTTCAAATCCTGAAAGATGATGCTGTGAAAGTGCTGCACTCAGTATGCCAGCAAATTTGGAAAACTCAGCATTGACCACAGGACTGGGAAAGGTCAGTCTTCATTCCAGTCCCAAAGAAAGGGAATGCCAAAGAATGCTCAAACTACCGCACAATTGCACTCATCTCACACACTAGTAAAGTCATGCTCAAAATTCTCCAAGCTAGGCTTCAGCAATATGTGAATCATGAACTTCCAGATGTTCAAGCAGGTTTTAGAAAAGGCAGAGGCACCAGAGATCAAATTGCCAACATCCGTTGGATTACAGAGAAAGCAAGAGAGTTCCAGAAGAACATCTATTTCTGCTTCATTGACTATGCCAAAGCCTTTGACTGTGTGCATCACAATAAACTGTGGAAAATTCTGAAAGAAATGGGAATCCCAGACCACCTGACCTGCCTCTTGAGAAACCTGTATGCAGGTCAGGAAGCAACTGTTAGAACTGGACATGGAACAACAGACTGGTTCCAAATAGGAAAAGGAGTATGTCAAGGTTGTATATTGTCACCCTGCTTATTTAACTTATATGCAGAGTTCATCATGAGGAACGCTGGGCTGGAAGAAGCACAAGCTGGAGTCAAGATTGCTGGGAGAAATATCAATAACCTCAGATATGCAGATGACACCACCCTTATGGCAGAAAGTGAAGAGGAACTCAAAGGCCTCTTGATGAAAGTGAAAGAGGAGAGTGAAAAGGTTGGCTTGAAGCTCAACATTCAGAAAACGAAGATCATGGCATCTGGTCCCATCACTTCATGGCAAATAGATGGGGAAACAGTGGAAACTGTGTCAGACTTTCTTTTTTTGGGCTCCAAAATCACTGCGGATGCTGATTGCAGCCATGAAATCAAAAGACGCTTACTCCTTGGAAGGAAAGTTATGACCAGCCTAGATAGCATATTAAAAATCAGAAACATTACTTTGCCAACCAAGGTCCGTCTAGTCAAGGCTATGGTTTTTCCCGTGGTCATGTATGGATGTGAGAGTTGGACTGTGAAGAAAGCTGATCGCCGAAGAATTGATGCTTTTGAACTGTGGTGTTGGAGAAGACTCTTGAGAGTCCCTTGGACTGCAAGGAGATCCAACCAGTCCATTCTAG
Organism: Moschus berezovskii; assembly: GCF_049115385.1. Taxonomy (NCBI): domain Eukaryota; kingdom Metazoa; phylum Chordata; class Mammalia; order Artiodactyla; family Moschidae; genus Moschus; species Moschus berezovskii. The sequence goes on from NC_142467.1 coordinate 85,267,623, forward strand.
AGGAGATCAATCCTGGGTGTTCATTGGAAGGACTTATGCTAAAGCTGAAACTCCAATACTTTGGCCACCTCATGCGACGAGTTGACTCACTGGAAAAGACTCTGATGCTGGGAGGTATTGGGGGTAGGAGGAGATGGGGACGACAGAGAATGAGGTGGCTGGATGGCATCACCGACTCGATGGACATGAGTTTGAGTGAACTCCGGGAGTTGGTGATGGACAGGGAGGCCTGGCGTGCTGTGGTTCATGGGGTCGCTAAGAGTCGGACACGACTGAGCGACTGACCTGAACTGATGTGTAGCAATAAATCATAAGTGAAAAAGTTAACAATTACATTTCTTCCAAATTTAACAAAAAGATGTACCCTTCCAAATTAATAACTTATCTTGGAGATCTGAAATCTATATATTCTGACTTAATTTAGATTGAAAGTTACAATCTTATCAGAGTCTTGGAATGTATATTTCCAAAGCAAGACAAGAATGCATGTTCTATACTTGGATGAAGATGTGGAAATAAATTACTTCCATAATGTTTCAAGCTTCAGATTACAAGAACTATATTTTCAAATTTCCAAAGAGATAACAAGTAGATTTATTCTTCTCAAAGATGGGCACACTAATTTGATATATGCTGTAAAGTAAAATTATTTTCAGCAATATGATGGTGAGTTTCCTTAGAAAATTTTATTATTTAAAAGATCAAATAGCTATTCAATAGAGGACCAAATATCTAGGAGAGTGGCCATTTCTATCAAAGGATACAGTTCTTTTTTATATCATGGATAGAAAACTATCAGAAAAAAAAGCCACTTTACCTTCTTCCTTCAGGCATTGAAAAAGCACTCGGTTCAGAAAAACATAAAAAAGCAAGATTTCACATGCAATAGCTTAGAGCCTCACATATATTGGTAAATGCTTGCTGCTGCTGCTGCTGCTGCTAAGTCACTTCAGTCATGTCTGACTCTGTGCGACCCCATAGACAGCAGCCCACCAGGCTCCCCCGTCCCTGGGATTCTCCAGACAAGAACACTGGAGTGGGTTGCCATTTCCTTCTCCACTGTGTGAAAGTGAAAAGTGAAAGTGAAGTCGCTCAGCTTACTGACTGTCCAATTCAGTAGTTCTTAAAAGCGTGGAGGAGAGGGGCAAGGCAGAAATTTTTGCTTCCCAGGGATATTTGCCAAGCTCTGGTGAAACTTTAGTTATCACGACTTGAGGAGAAGAATTTTGTAGATCATCACAATTGGGGATGATAGGTTTCTACCAGCACCTAATGTGTAGAATCCAGGAATTTTGCTAAACATCCTAAAATCCCAGGGAAACGTCTACAACAAAGAACTTTTCAGCCCAAAATGCCAATTGTGTCAAGATTGAGACACTCTCCCCTAATTGTATGTAATATATGACACATTGGGAACGCTGGATGATGGGTACATGGAGACTGTCTAGGTTTGCAACTTCTCATGAGTCTATACTTTTTTCAAAATAAAAACTTTTTTTAATGTTTAGTTTTTAAGTGGGAACACTAAGATCAGATGAGTTTAGCCCCGGAGAGAAGAATTTAAATAAGAAGGGTTGTGAGAATAAACTCCTAGGAAGTCAATACACATGGCTAGCAAAAATGTCACAATGGAGAGTATGAGTATAAAAGTCAATGGAAACAGGTTTTCACACACACACACACGTGGTGACCAATAGCATCCACTGCTAAAGAAGAAGGAATGGGGTAGCCTGGTTTTGAAAATGACTGCTGAACTAGAAGTGCAGGGACAAGAGGAAATGGAAGCAGCAAGTGAACTCTTCCAAGAAAATTAACAGACAGGAGAAAGAAAAAGCCACGCGACAGACTAAGAAGAGATAAAACAAAAAGATTCAACTTGTCATAGGACAAAGGAATACATTTTTATGTATTACTTAAAAATGAGGAGTCCTGTAAGGAGGGGGAGTGTTTGCACCTTCAAGAAAAGGAGAAAGTAAATGACAGCAAGATGCTAAGAAAAGGAGATGGGATCAACTGCTCATATAGAAACATCAGCCTTCTAGAATATGACTTAATGTGACCAAATCAGAGAGACAAATATTTTAAATTTGAAAAGCATCATAATATGAATGACTGCTATTAGGTTTTATGAATTGTAACATATTTTACAAAATAATACAAGCCTAGATATAATGAATCAAAACTGAAACTGATCATCGTAATGCTGTTGTGCCTGAAGGCACATAGGCAATTCCCCATGGTTCATATGACACAGGCTTGTTGAACAGGTACTGACTTATAATCCTAAAACTAAATGCTGTGGATAATTTTACTTTCTTATACATGCTTTGTTAGTCTGAAAATTTTAAAAACATATGTACATAAGATTTTTCCAGTGGTCATGTATGGATGTGAGAGTTGAACTGTGAAGAAAGCTGATCGCCGAAGAATTGATGCTTTTGAACTGTGGTGTTGGAGAAGACTCTTGAGAGTCCCTTCGACTGCAGGGAGATCCAGCCAGTCCATTCTAAAGGAGTTCAATCCTGGGTGTTCATTGGAAGGACTGATGCTAAAGCTGAAACTCCAATATTTTGGCACCTCATGTGAAGAGTTGACTCACTGGAAAAGACTCTGATGCTGGGAGGGATTGGGGGCGGGAGAAGAAGGGCACGACAGAGGATGAGGTGGCTGGATGGCATCACTGACTCAATGGACATGAGTTTGAGTAAACTCTGGGACTTGGTGATGGACAGGGAGGCGTGGCATGCTGTGATTCATGGGGTCGCAAAGAGTCAGACACGACTGAGAGACTGAACTGAACATAAGAATTTTAGAGCAAAACTCATTTTATATGTGTCATATTAAAAATAAATATTTAATAGCTCATGTACTAAATTCTTTTAAAGCTAAGAATCAGTCTTTTCTAAAGGAGATATTTAACACTAAGACTTGCTCAATAATTAACTGATGATAAACCACCCTTACATGTGATGCCAAGCTTGTTGATATTAGCCTTATTTGAAATATATTGGTCACATACATTTCTGATATGCATTATAGACCAACATCTGGTGATGAAACAAAATAGTCTTCAGGGAATGGAAGCCTTTACTTGAAGAGTTTGAAAGGTATCAAAGTTCTAGAAAATTGCTAACAATATTTTATTGACAAAAAGAAAAGAAACTTTAATAACAGAGAGTAAAGCTTTCTTATTTTTATTTGTTTGGATCATAGCTTTGAACCATATTTCCTGCATGAGTGCATATACATAGCACCAAATATTATCAGGATCAAATATGATAGGGTAGCAAATATACAGGCATGAAAATTCATATGAAAACCCTAGGAGAGTACTCACTATCCTGCTAAACACAGTTATCTTAGAAAATAGAGAAACTGAAGGAGGGGTCTTAGAAGAAATTTCATTTTTATTCCATATATTCCTAGATCATTTTAGCTTTTTTTCTCTAATAAATATATTTGTGTTTATTTCTATAATTAAATAAGTATATGTTTAAAAATTTAAAGAAAATTCACCACCAAGGTACTTGCTTGTGCTGCCTCTCCATAGTCACAGAAACTGTTTTCTCACCACACAGTGTCTCATCTAGTACTTCTCCAGGTAGCCTAGGCTTCTCACAGTTCAGTAGCTTAAGGACATCTGTCCTTACTGAGTGACTCAGGGCTCCATGAGACTGCAAAAGAGGCTGCCAGTGCCCTTAAAGTTTGGCCTCAGAACCAGTAGGATATCACTTTTATCACATACATATTTTTTATATTTCCATATTTTATTGACCAAGGTAGCTATGGGCTAGGCCAGATTCAATAACAGGGAAATACACACTATCTCTCAATGGGAAGAGTGTCCATTTTCAACTTTTAATCTTTATCTGCCACATACCTCCAGAGAATTGTTATCATTATCTTGGCAAAGTAGTATAATAACAGACAACTTGCCTTGAGCATTCCCTGCATCATGTATATTCATTATTATATGCTGAGATAGGACCTAAGTATATATCAAATAGGAAGAGTTCTGTATCATGATTCTCACAGTAATCATACGAATCCATACATGATACATATCACAGAATTATATACAAAGACATGTAAAAAATGAACACATGAAAAGCAGTAAAACTCTAGTAAAAGCTATAGTTTAATTGTATTGCACTGAGCAACACAATTTAAGAGAAAGTGAAAAAGCTGGCTTAAAACTCAACATTCAGAAAATGAAGATCGTGGCATCTGGTCACATCACTTCATGGCAAATAGAATGGGAAACAGTGGAAACAGTGACAGACTTTATTTCCTGGGGCTCCAAAATTACTGCAGATGGTGACTGCAGCTATGAAATTAAAAGACGCTTGTTCCTTAGAAGAAAAGCTATGACAAACCTAGACAGCATATTAAAAAGAGAGACATTACTTTGCTGACAAAGGTCCATATAGTCAAGGCTATGGTTTTTCCAGTAGTCACGTATGGATGTGAGAGTTGGACCACAAAGAAGGCTGAGTGACAAAGAATTGATGCTTTTGAACTGTGGTTTTGGAAAGACTCTTGAGAGTCCCTTGGACTGCAAGGAGATCAAACCAGTCCAACCTAAAGGAAATCAGTCCTGAATATTCATTGGAAGGACTGATGCTGAAGCTGAAACTCCAATACTCTGGCCACCTGATGTGAAGAACTGCCTCATTTGAATAGACCCTGATGCTGGGAAAGATTGAAGGCAGGAGGAGAAGGGGACAACAGAGTACAAGATGGTGGGATGGCATCACTGACTAGATGGAAATGAGTTTGAGCAAGCTCCAGGATATGGTGATGGACAGGGAAGCCTGGCGTGCTGCAGGCCATGAGGTTGCAGAGTCGGACATGACTTGAGCGACTGAACAACACAACAGTTGCACAGAGAAATTACCTGACATCACCAAAACATCAGGTATGTGACTGAGGAAGTCATCTTGAAAATGGATCCTCTGGAAGTGTCACCTGATAAATCAGAGACAAACTCCCCAACCAAACATTATCAGATCCAAAAAATTGTGAGTAAAAATTAAAATGGTGTTTTTAAACCTCTGAGATTTGAGGTAGTTTGTTACATGGCTATCGACTAAAAAGATAGAGTTAAAGAGTCTTTTCTTATTTGTCTTATATTCTTAAATTTTTCTATAGTAATCATGTAATTCTTTGATATACAAATAAATTATAATCTGGAGATATTATTTTGGTCTACGGGAAAAGTCTGAGAGAAGATGGAGTAGTTTCCAGTAGAAAAGCACTCCACAAAAACAATTAATAAAGCTGGCTATATCTATAGATCTATATCTATAGATCTATATCTTTAGATCTGTTAAAAGGTCCTTCAGATAGTCAGTGAAGAAATGTGAATCAGAGGGCTAAAGTTTTGTGCAAGAAGAAAACTCTAGATGTTGAGCTTTGGCTCAGTCATACTAATATCAGACAGAGTAGACTTTAGCAAGAAGAATAACTATAGAAACAAATATTTCATCATGATAAAGTGGCAAGCACAACATTAAGATATAACAATTCTAAATCAATATGTTCACAACAAAACAGTGTCAAAATATATAAAGAAAAAACTGACAGAATATTATGAGGAGCAATAGATACATTCACACTTGAATAAACATTAACTTACTTCTTGTAATAGCTGATAGAATAGGCAAACAAAAAATAATTCATAAGGATATGTGAATTAACATCAACCACAATTAACAAAATTGACCAATTCAAGATATATGTTGAATTGTACCTAGCAATGACACTTACATATTTTCAGAATTACTTTCATATGAATTTTTCTTTCAGTGTTTTAGGCTCCTTTAAAAGACACTACACATAAGAGGATACTCCATTGGCTAATAAAAATAAGAAAAAAGCACATTAGTCATTTGGGAAATGCAAATTAAAACTTTAATACAGTATCTCTACATACACACCAAAATGACTAAAATGGAAAAGGTAGCCAACATCAAGTGAAGGTAAAGAAGTGCATGGAACAATCAGAACTAACATACAATTTGGAAAATTGTTTGGCAGTATCCACTGAAATGGAACACATGAATACGCTGTGTGTGTGCATGCTCAGTGGTTCAGTCCTATCCAACAGTTTGCAACCCCATGAACTGTAGCCTGCCAGGCTCCTCTGCCCATGGAATTTTCCAGTCAACAGCACTGGAGTGGGTTGCTACTTCCTACTCCAGGATCTTCCCAACCCAGGGATTGAACCCATGTCTTTTGCAACTCCTGCATTGCCAGGTGGATTCTTTACCAGTTACCCATCAATTCTTCCCCCCAGGTATCTATGTTTCACTCCAAGCCCCAATATTCACTTACCAAAAAAAAAAAAAAAATGCATGCAAATACTCACTACAAAAGACATGTATAACTTTCATAAAAGCACTATTTTTAGTAGCCAAAAACTGAGAAAATTTCTTAATATTCATCATCAATTTAATAGAGTAATAATTGGTAGTATAGTCACATAATGAAATGTTACACGGCAATAAGGATGAGCAAACCACAGCTATACACAGACATAGATAAATCTCACAAACATAATGTTGATCAAAAGAGATCAAACAACAAAGAGTAAATACTGTATAGCTGCTTTTTTATAATAGTGTAGACATAGAGCTGCACCACCCAGGTATCCCAGTGGAGAGTATACTGTCCTAATTGCTGGATGTGTAGTGAGAAGACAGTTTTCAGCTGTCAGACCCTTCAGGAAGCACCTCAGTTGCAGAGAACTGCCTTACCCACATTCAATAACTGATGGAGACCAAGATATAAATAAATGCCTAGCAATTTGGGCCCAGTATTGGGTAACACTGGCCAGCCATGTTAGGTTCAAAGCTCATGGAGGAGGAGCCTGAGGCTGGCAAGTCTACACCCCAGCTCTATTTCTCCCTCTGCAGCATATAATGTCAGAACAGGTCAAACTGATCTATGGTATTAGAAATCGGGATAGTAATTATCCTTGGGTTGCAGATGTAGGGGACTCTGCCTGGAGGGAGTCAGGGTTCTGTGATACTGGTGACATTCCGTTTCTGAGATCTGTTTAACTTTAAAGTTTCATCAAACTACACAATTATAATTTGGGCATTTATCTATATATATGCTACACTTTGATTGAAGGTAAAAATAAATATTGTATAAAAGGTAAAATGTACAAATACATTAAAATAGAAACATTTTCTAGGTATTATGCTTCAATAAAATGTTCATTTAAAAATTTTGACTTTAAAATAGATAAATGAGGCAATTAATTTTTTCAAATTAAATAAAAATATTGGATTTGAGATTTTTAAAAAGATGTGAGGTTATTCATTATCTCATTTACTGACTACTCTGGGATTTTGCACAAGTATTCTTGCCTGGAAAATCCCATGGAACTGTGTCTTCAACATCAAACAAAACAGTTTAAGAGAGGTATGCTAATGGAAACAACCATCTAGGAAGATTAAGCACAGAGAAAAAATGAGAGAAAAATGATTAGACATTAGGAGAAAGCCTGATTCAAAGTGTCAAAGTGATAGTGAAGAAAGAATTCAGACTTCATAGTGTGGAAAAAAACTAAAATTACTCAAAATAAATAACCCAGTGGGGAAAAAAAAGAAAGACAGTGATTAAGAGGGGAAGAGGCAAAGAATATCTATTCTAGTTTGTTGCAGCTATAGTACTTATGATAGAAATCTTGTGATTCAATGTTCTATCTTCATTCTTATCGCTGAGATTCTAAGACATAATCCTATCATAAGCAAAGAAGTGTTTCTTAGTGAATTGTCATTCTGTTGGTCTGAAAATTCTGTACTTTCTCTGAAGATCTGACTCCATACTCTGTTCTTCTGGATAAAACTAATTAAATTCTATTTAAACTTCACTAACAGAACCATACAAACTTTTAAAACAAAAAAGGAAAACAATAATGTCTTCCCCTTCTTTCAAAACAAGGCTCAATGTAAATTTAAGAAAGTATAAATTACACAGCAACTTCCATCCAGCCTTCATCCTGTACTAAACTCTGACTTCCTCACTTTGATTTATGGCTCACTTGTTTCTCTCAGGAATCTTTTAGGGACAGTTAGTTGGCCCAAATTCAACTCAGTCACACTGCTTACCAAGTAAAAACACTCTTGTGTGTCCTTTAATGTTTTGATGCCTATCTTCTTTTGAATACCTTATAAAGTTTCAGTTTAGTTCAGTCGCTCAGTCGTATCCGACTCTTTGCGACCCCATGAATCGCAGCACGCCAGGCCTCCCTGTCCATCACCAACTCCCAGAATTCACTCAAACTCATGTCCATTGAGTCGGTGATGCCATCCAGCCATCTCATTCTCTGTCATCCCCTTCTCCTCCCGCCCCCAATCCTTCCCAGCATCAGAGTCTTTTCCAGTGAATCATCTCGTCGCATGAGGTGGCCAAAGTATTGGAGTTTCAGCTTCAGCATCAGTCCTTCCAATGAACACCTCAAGTACTGGAAAAATGACCAATCCTTGCTGCACTGTCCAGTTACCCTTCAATCCTAAAAAATCCCTGGTTTGCCAATTAAATCAGTTAGTTTGTAGGCCAATTAAGTTAGATCAAGCTGTTAGTTTTCTTAAATTAATTAAATTGGTTGTTTGGTATCATACAGGACCAGCATAGAACAAAATAAATCTTATGCCCATAAGTCAGAAATAGCTGAACAAATCAATCATCAGAATGCATCTTCTTACGAAACAACAAGATGCTGTAAAGAACAACCAATTCAGATATGCACCAATTCACAGGTGCGCATGTGTGCTAAACCGCTTCAGTCGTGCCCAACTCTTTGCAACCCCATGGGCTGTACCCTGCCAGGCTTCTCTGTCCATGGAATTCTCCAGGCAAGAATATGGGAGAGGGTTTCCATGCCCTCCTCCAGGGGATCTTCCCCACCCAGGGACTGAACCCACATCGCCTGTAGTTCCTGCATTGCAGGCAGATTCTTTACCACTGATCCTCTGGGGAAGCCAGATTCATAGGCACTTTATCCTTTTTCCTCAATTTCTTGGTGCCTCCCACCACCCTGTTTGGATTATACGAAATACTTATAAAAGTAATTATAAAAGAAACTATTAAATCAGAGTGACATATTTTCTTTTACATATTTTCCACAAAATGCTAATCAATTAAATTTGCTGTAAAGTGAACTTGTCAATCACAAAGCCACATTCATTCATCAACATTTTTAGGGATATATAGAACCAATAGTGCTCAGACTCAGAAGGCCCTAACGATTATTCGGAAAGATACTTTAGAATTCTTTTTGCATTAGATTTTAATGTTATGGCCCCCAAAACTTTAAAGGCTAGTTGTACATCTGAACTAAATTAAACATTAGTGAATTTTTTCCACTTAAAATGTGTTTCTATTTCAAATAATTAGTCTGTTTAGATGAAAAAGTCACTCAGTCGTATCTGACTCTTTGTGACCCCATGGATTATACAGTCCATGGAATTCTCCAGGCCAGAATACTGGAGTGGGATAGAGTCCCCCAACAATGCGGGAGACCTGGGTTTGATCCCTGGGTTGGGAAAATCCCCTGGAGAACAGAAAGGCTACCCACTCCAGTATTCTGGCCTGAAGAATTCCATGGACTATATAGTCCATGAGGTCACAAAGAGTCGGACATGACTGAGCGACTTTCACCTCATTTCACTTCACCTCACTTAGATGAAAAAAGAAAGCAGAAAACAATAGCAAGTTTCTTTGAACAAGATCCATATTGATATTTCAATCATAACATCATTTTAAGTGACAATTTTTTGCATTTTTTCATTTCATGGTCAAATCAAATAAACATAAGAATTTCACTTACTCATCAGTGCACAATGCAACTAATCATGAAACTAGAAAATAAAAAGGAACATATTTTTGACCAAAACCATTATACTGAGGCACTGATTAATTAAATCCTTGAATCTTTCTCTTCCCCTCATTCCCAACCCAAACCCTTCCACAGACTGGCTCCAGAAAACAAGTGGATAAAAAGCCTTTTTTATCAGAATGTCAGATAACTTATGACTCACAGTGATTGGTCATAATATATTGCCTTGAATGTGAAGGGAGGCACATGCCAGAGATGAAGCAAACAGTGTATTTCATAAAGTAGCAAAGGCATAAATTTAGACTTGAAGTAATAGGGACAATAAAAAGTCATCATCCGGGTCTGCAATGTAAGTGTTATTGTGCTTATGAAATGTGCCGTAATACCCAGCAGCATAGTGACAGATGGAACAATGTGTAGTGCTTGCATGGAGCCACAGGATCCTAGCACACCACACTCCTGACTAATGTCAGGTGGATGGCGTGCCCCTAACACACCCACTAAATTCATTTCATAGGATGTGGTCCACAATTCCTGGTGAAAGTGGTCTAGGAAGCAGGGGTGTTGTGCTGTTTGCATGTTTGCTAAACTGTTAACGGAACTGTTAGTGATCTAGGATAAATGTTTTCTTGTTCTAGATGAAGCCCAAACTTTTGTCCAATTCGGGGCATGTTTTTCTCAGATATTTCAACTCATCGCTCCAAACTGGCCCAGGTGCAGAAAGCTGGTGTGGCCACATTTTGGTTATTCCAGCACAATGACAGGATTTGGAGGGCCGTCTTGCAGAGCTGCTGAAAGGTGAGAGGTGTGGATTGCTCACATCTGACAGACTAGTGGGTGTACAGTTTCATTCCCATAGAGAGTTACAGAAAAGGAGAACCTGAAAGATAAGTTCTGTATGCTTATGGTATTGGCAAGTACCCAGACATTACACATACTCTTTAGAGATGCTTTTCAGAGAAAACAAAGCAGAAAAAAAAAAAAGAAAAAGAATACATATGTGGAGAGAGAGAAACATTAAAATTACTCTCACTATTGCTTTATAATCAGAATCCTGAACTATGCCTAACTTACTTCCTGACCCACTAAGTTTCGATCCATTTCTTAAATTATTATTCAGAGCAGTACTCACTTTCCTCTGATCTGTTCTTATGAGCAAAAGGGTCCTAACAGTGTTGTGGTTTCAGGGACACACACCCTGAAAGTGCTTAGCACACCCCCTCCAAAATTCCTCCAGCCAGCTGACTAATTCCTGAAATGCCACAATCAGTAATTAACTGCTTTGTCAAACATTTATTTACTGCTGCTGCTAAGTCACATCAGTCATGTCCAACTCTGTGTGACCCCATAGACAGCAGCCCACCAGGCTCCTATGTCCCTGGGATTCTCCAGGCAAGAACACTGGAGTGGGTTGCCATTTCCTTCTCCAGTTTATTTACTGAAGGCATGTAAATTTTAAAATAAATATCAGTTTAGCCTTACCAATCATTTTCAACTATATAAACAGGTTGACAAAATTCTATCCTTGAGAGCAGGTGAGAAGAAAGACACATGAAACCTACATATAACACTGTACGGAGGATGCTGGCTTGGGGGAGGAGAGAAAACACCCAAGTAGAGAGTAATTATAAAGAGAGAAGTAAGGTAGAGAAATGTGCATCTCATGGATCCTCTATGATCCCGAATTTCTTCCTGCAGACCCTGTAGCTTATTCTTTGGTTGAATGCTATGCATTGTGAACGTCTCTGAATATTCTAGCAGGTTTCGCAAGGAACTAAAAGAACGAACTTCAAGGATGGGTTTGCCGAATTCCCTCTTCTCAGTGAGGCCAAACCAAAGCTACAGTTCAACAGGAGGAATGAAAATAAATAAATAATTATATAAATACATATATATAAATTGGCCTTTTAAATATGGCAGATTATATGTCTATTACCCCCTTATGACACTAATAAATTGTGATGCTGCAAGTGAAACCTAAAAGTCTACAATTCTTCCTCCAAAATCCTCAAGACGGAAAGGTCAAAACATAGTATAGGACATCTACCAGATATGTGGGACTTGGGTGGCTGTTTATTATCAAACAGTGTAATTTCTACCAGGAAGTTTGATTTTTTAGCTCTTTTTGTATAAGAACCAAGAATAAAGTGATTGTAGATTTTACCATAAATGTTTCTCTTATCAACTGTGGACTGGGATGATCAAGAACTGCTTCTACAGCATTTCTCTGTAGCATAAACAGTTCCAAGTTTAAGATATATGTGTCAAGGGGAGGAAGGGGTGTGAGTGGATGATTTTTATGCTTTATTCAAAGTTTCTTAGCCAAGCACTCGCCAAAGCCAGAGTGAATGAAGCTGGGAAAACGGCTTTTCTTCCACTGCTCTTCCCTGATCAGTATCTCAGGCAGAGCAGCACTACTCCTAAGTTAAGATACCATTATCATTCAAGTGCAAGTGAGGAGGCTTGAAAAGAAATGATAGACAGCATCAGCTTGCTACCTTCTTTCTCCACACTAATTGCCTCCAGGATCCTGCCTCTTTTCCATTTAAATGTAATTTCCTTCTTCCCTGCTGTGCATAGACATCATTATCTTTCAAGTTCCTGTCCCTGGTCGCAAGAACTTATCAAGAGAGTTGCCCACTCTCCTTCTAGCCCAGTCTTTTGTTTAGAATAACTATTCTCATTTCACCTAATGATGGAGTTATTGTTTCACATATCCTACACATCTCCAGCCCTAGACCCTCGATTTATTTCTTGATGTTGCTTCTTCAGATAATGTACGCCCACTTCAAACTAAAACTGAGCTCCTGATATTCTCCTTAAAATTGGTTTCTTTCCAGTTTACTCTTTCCCACAGCCAAGGAGACTCAAAATTCTGAGGCATCAATGACTCCAGTCACTACTTTTCCTCCAAAATAAGGAGCAGTGAGCAAGACCTGCCAGTTCTTTATTTGGAAAACAACTCTTTTCTTTTCCAACTTACTTCTGAAACTCACAGCCTGCTCCAGCCATACCTGATCTACTAGAGCACTCTTACAAGAGAGAACACCCCACTCCATCTTCACCAAGTCCAACAACACATCACAGTCAATGAATCTTACTGAAATAACTTTCCATCTTACCCTTGCTCTGTTTAGAACACTATAGCATTGCCAAGAATTAGAAATTATGTATGTACTTTTTAATCTGCTTTCAGAGCCTCAGTAACACAGACCCAATTTACTTTTCCATTTTTATTTTTCAATCCTCTGCTCCAACATGTCTAAAGATACATTGGTCCCAGTACATCATTTAAACTTTTCAGCATCTCCCCAACCCCTTTCATTTTCATTCTGTTCATCTGCTTCAAATCTGACTTCGCTCACTCATTAAAGTTCAAATTTCACTTATCCATGAAGGCTACTGATTACACTCATACCACTTGGATCATGTTTCTATGTGTTCTGGATATAGCGATACAGAACATACACTGGTCATTGGTACAGTGTTGGTGAATGGCTACTCTAGTCACCCGCCAGCCTCCTGAATCTCAAGAGTAGCCTCTCCTATTGGCCTCAGGACAGATGCACAGGAAAGTCCAAGTGTTAAACCAATACATGGCCACTGCGGAAAAAAAAATGTAGAAAATTATGGTGGATCATCGTTTAAACTCTATCTGCTAAACATCAAAATGAGGCCTTGGAATTTCCCTGGTGGTCCAGTAGCTGAGACTCTGTGCTCCCAGTGCAGGGAGTACAGGTCTAATCTTTGGTCAGGAACTAGATCCCACATGCCACAACTAAAAGATCCCCTATGCTACAACAAAGACATGCAATGAAGATCACAAATCCTGAGTGCCACAACCTAGACCCTGCACAGTCAAAATAAATAAATAAAAATAAATATTAAAAACAAAAGATGAGGCCTCTTTATGGAGAGAAATGAGCACAAGCCCTAGAATATGGTATACAGCTATTGATCTAGAACTAGAAGAGAAAATACATAGAGGAACAATGGTACATGATTATAATCTTGTATCAAGATTGATCAATTCTCTGACTCTATGTCACAATTCAATTTTCAAAAATTTCAATCATCTCATTTCTCATAGGGTATTATATTGTTCCGCTATATTAATGGCATCACATTGCTTGGACTTGGAAAGGAGGCAGCAAGTACTCTATATACCTTGTATTGACACTTAAGTTCTAAATTCAGGAAATAATTATTAGCCAGAGTCTTTAAAAAAAAAGGTAGAAAACAGAATGACATTTGGAAAAGGATGTGAAAGGGTTTGGAGTGTGAGAAAATTGATTCTTAGGTATTGATCACTCACCACAACATCCTCACTAAATATGCTCCCAATGAACAGGCAGATATAAGTTGGCCTCTATCAGTTCAGTTCGGTTTAGTCACTCAGTCACGTCTGGCTCTTTGTGACCCCATGGACTGCAGCAGGCCAGGCCTCCCTGTCGATCACCAACACCTGGGGTTTACTCAAACTCATGTCCGTTGAGTCAGTGATTCCATCCAACAATCTCATCCTCTGTCGTCCCCTTCTCCTCCCACCTATAATCTTTCCAAGCATCAGGGTCTTTTCAAATGAGTCAGTTCTTCACATCAGATAGCCAAAGTATTGGAGTTTCAGCTTCAGCATCAGTCCTTGCAATGAATATTCAGGACTGATTTGCTTTAAGATGAACTGGTTGAATCTCCTTTCAGTCCAAGGGACTCTCAAGAGTCTTCTCCAACACGACAGTTCAAAAGCATGACGTACTCTGCATATAAGTTAAATAAACATGGTGACAATATACAGCCTTTCCCTATTTGGAACCAGTCTGTTGTTCCATGTCTGGTTCTAACTGTTGCTTCCTGACCTGCATACAGGTTTCTCAAGAAGCAGGTCAGGTGGTCTGGTATTCCTATCTCTTTCCGAATTTTCCACAGTTTGTTGTGACCCACACAGTCAAAGGCTTTGGCGTTGTCAATAAAGCAGATGCTTTCCTGGAACTCTCTTGCTTTTTTAATGATCCAGCAGATGTTGGCAATTTGATCTCTGGTTCCTCTGCCTTTTCTAAATCCAGCCTGAACATAAGGAAGTTCACAGTTCACATACTGTTGAAGCCTGGCTTGGAGAATTTTGAGCATTACTTCATTAGCATTTGAGATAACTGCAATTGTGCAGTAGTTTGAGCATTCTTTGGCATTGCCTTTCGTAGGGATTGGGATGAAAACTGACATTATCCAGTCCTGTGGCCACTGCTCAGTTTTCCAGATTCGTTGCCATATTGAGTGCTGCACTTTCATAGCATCATCTTTTAGCATTTGAAATAACTCAACTGCTATGGACACCTTATCTTTGACAAAGGAGGCAAGAATATAAAATGGAGAAAAGACAGTCTCATTAACAAGTGGTGCTGGGAAAACTGGTCAGCCACTTGTAAAAGAATGAAACTAGAACACTTCCTAACACCATACACCAAAATAAACTCAAAATGGATTAGAGAGCTAAATGTAAGACCAGAAACTATAAAACTCCTAGAGGAGAACGTAGGCAAAACACTCTCTGACATAAATCACAGCAGGATCCTCCAAGACCCACCTCCCAGAATATTGGAAATAAAAGCAAAAATAAACAAATGGGACCTAATTAAAATCAAAAGCTTCTGCACAGCAAAGGAAACTCTAAGCAAGGTGAAAAGACAGCCTTCAGAATGGGAGAAAATAATAGCAAATGAAGCAACTGATAAAGGATTAATCTCCAAAAATATACAAGCAGCTCCTGCAGCTCAATTCCAGAAAAATAAATGACTCAATCAAAAAATGGGCCAAAGAACTAAACAGACATTTCTCCAAAGAAGACATAAAGATGGCTAACAAACACATGAAAAAATGCTCAACATCCGTCATCATCAGAGAAATGCAAATCAAAACCACAATGAGATACCATTTCACACCAGTCAGAACGGCTGCTATCCAAAAGTCTACATGCAATAAATGCTGGAGAGGGTGTGGAGAGAAGGGAACCCTCTTACACTGTTGGTGGGAATGCAAACTAGTACAGCCACTGTGGAGAACTCTGCGGAGATTCCTCAAAAACCTGGAAATAGAACTGCCATATGATCCAGCAATCGCACTCCTGGGTATACACACCGAGGAAACCAGAATTGAAAGAGACACATGTACTCCAATGTTCATTGCAGCACTGTTTATAATAGCCAGGACATGGAAGCAACCTAGATGTCCATCTGCAGACGAATGGATAAGAAAGCTTTGGTACATATACACAATGGAGTATTACTCAGCCATTAAAAAGAATGCATTTGAACCAGTTCTAATGAGGTGGATGAAACTAGAGCCTATTATACAGAGTGAAGTAAGCCAGAAAGAAAAACACCAATACAATATACTAATGCATATATATGGAATTTAGAAAGATGTGAATGATAACCCTGTATACGAGACAGCAAAAGAGACACAGATGTATAGAACAGTCTTTGGGACTCTGTGGGAGAGGGTGAGGGTGGGATGGTTTTGGAGAATGGCAATGAAACATGTATATTATCATATGTGAAATGAATCGCCAGTTCAGGGTCGATGCATGTTACAGGATGCTCGGGGCTGTTATGCGGGGATGACCCAGAGGGAGGATAAGGGGAGGAGGGAGGTGGGAGGGGGGTTCTGGAGGGGGAACTCATGTACACCCGGGATGGATTCATGTCAATGTATGGCAAAACCAACCAATATAATATTGTAAAATAATTAGCCTCCAATAAAAATAAAAATGAAATAACTTAATTGGAATTCCATCACCTCCACTAGCTTTGTTCGTAGTCATGCTTTCTAAGGCCCACTTGACTTTACACTCCAGGATGTCTGACTCAGGTGAATGATCACACCATTGTGGTTATCTGGTTCATGAAGATGTATTTTGTATAGTTCTTTTGTGTATTCTTGCCATCTCTTCTTAATATTTTCTGCTTCTGTTAGGTTAATACCATTGCTGTCCTTTATTGTGCCCATCTTTGCATGAAATGTTCCCTTGGTATCTCTAATTTTCCTGAAGGGATCTCTAGTCTTTCCCATTCTATTGTTTTCCTCTATTTCTTTGCATTGATCGCTGAGGAAGGCTTTCGTATCTCTCCTTGTTATTCTTTGGAACTCTGCATTCAAATGGGTATATCTTTTCTTTTCTTCTTTGCCATTAGCTTATCTTCTTTTCTCAGCTATTTGTAAGGTCTCCTCAGACAACCATTTTGCCTTTTTGCCTTTCTTTTTCTTGATACCTGGAGTAAGATGCAAATTTGTCCTTGGAGTACAAAATGAGGCAGATCAAAGGCTAACAGAGTTTTGCCAAGAGACCGCACTGGTTATAGCAAACACCCTCTTCCAACAACACAAGAGAAGACTCTACATGTGGACATCATCAGATGGTCAGTACCAAAATCAGATTGATTATGTTCTTTGCAGCTAAAGATGGAGAAGCTCTATACAGTGAAAACAAGACTGGGATCTGACTGTGGCTCTGATCATGAACTCCTTATTGCCAAATTCAGACTTAAATTAAAGAAAGTAGGGAAAACCACTGGACCATTCAGGTGTAACCTAAATCAAATAACTTACGATTATATAGTGGAAGTGACAAATAGATTCAAGGGATTAGAGCTCATAGAGTGCCTGAAGAACTATGGGTGGAGGTTTGTGACATTGCACAGGAGGCAGTGATCAAGACCATCCCTAAGAAATAGGTCTCCTGTTTGGCCCCTGTCTATTACATTTCTGAGAGGAGCCAACAGTTTCAGCTAAATTGCTATTATTACAAGGGTGAATGCTGGTTTCAGGCAAGGAATACCTCAACTTAGATCAGGAAGAGAGAGACTTCTGCTCTGCTAGGTAGGCCTATGCACATGCACAGCAAGAAGTTACAGAAGAAAGAGACCTCCACCCCAATTCCCAAGAAGTATCTAGAGTCTGAAGTCTCTTGCGGGGAGGGGAAGCACACTGACTGAAACTGTCCACCCTGGCCTGGCACCATAACCATTTGCATGAGTTGTTTTATGACAGGAGGTCCTGGTAAGGAACACAGAACTAATAAGCCACCACCAGCCGGAAGAGTTCGAGAAAGATCAAAAGGAGACACCACTTGTCCGACCACCTCCCAGAATCCTCACTGGCGTCCATCTTGGCTGAACAAGGCCTGCACCACCGGGAAGGACTCTGGGTCAGGTAACCTAATCCCATCACAATAAAACCTGAGAGTGCCAGCCACATGGCAGAGCAGTTCTCCTGGGTTCCATTACCCTACTGCTCTCAGCCCAGGGGCCCCTTCCCAATAAAATCTCTTGCTTTGTCAGCACATATGTCTCCTTGGACAATCCTGCAACAAAATGACTATCCAAGACAAAAATTAGAGACTCCTATACAAATGATCAAAGGGTAAAATTGATTTACAGCTACATTAGTTCACTCTTTCAGGTATCACCTCAATGTAACTCAGGAGTATATTTTGATTGGCATAAGTCAATCATCTCCTCATTCCAAATCTACACAATTTCATTTTAATTTCCTGTTTTAGCAAGTGCATTCAGTCTGTAAGCCTTTCTGTTGAAGACATTGGCTTTTTTTTTTTCTGTAGTCAAATTAACAGGATTCATTTTATTTAAAAAAGAACTTAGTATTGTTATTTGAGCTATTTACACTGTAATTTTCTCTATGAGAGCTTATTAGGATTTTTAGTAATATAGTTGATCTCTAAACTCTGTCCTGTATACATTTCAAGTTCATAAATCTTGTGTGTAGCTAAACCCAGAAATGTTCTTAAAGGTCCTCAATCAGTAAAATAATTTTTAATTGTGATGAAAGTTTTGTGAATTCTGATAGAGTTACAGTATGATGAGCTTGCCTGCAGAGTATTAATAATATACATGTTACTTTGGTAGTTTAGAGCCTGCTTGTCCCAAATAATACTTTATTTGATTAGAACAAGAACTAATTTGCAAAACAAACACAGCTATATCAAAGACTATGAATATGTGTGAAGTTTTCTGTTTTAGAATAAAGAGCCTGGCAACTAGCTCTGTGATATCCAAATACAACTCAAGCTAACTAAAAGTTCTGGAGACTTGAAAGTGTGAATCAGAAATGGGAAAGTATTTAAACTATTGAAATGAAGGCTTATATTCCCGACAAAAGATGAAAATATGTAAAGGATATTTGTCTTTCATTTTAAGTGTTTTTGACATGGGAAGCAAAGTCTATCTGTATCTCATTGCTAACTTTTCAGTTTTTAAAGAGAGCTTTAGAAAAACAAGAAAAAAAAATAAAACTTTTTCCTGAAAATTAAATTAAAACATAGTTTTCTCAAGTTACTCACTTGCTTTTCATGTGACAAAATGGTATTGTTTTGAAGATTATTTTTAACTAATATTAAAAATATCTCAACAAAGAATATCACATCTAATTCTCCATTTTAAGAAAGATGTCAGGCTTAGTTGTTTAAAAAAAAGTGTAATTATCTTCAAGTATCAAGCTGACACTTCAATGTTGTTGTTTTGTTCATTGTCAAGTAACCTACTCTTACTCCACACATATTAGTATGCTAATTATGTGGCACATTTCACCCACGTAACACGCTCAATTATTTTATTTTTTATTTTTATTTTTTTCCTGTCTCAGATTTATTTGTACAAATAGCACAGGAGGACACCAGCCCCACGCAGACAGCAGCCCAGGGGGTCACACCAGTCCTTCTGTCTTCACACTGGCAGATGAAGGTATCTACTCCAGAGCTTTGGTGGGGGGCTGAGCACCCTAGGCCGCTGGAGGTGCAGCTGCAGGTGGCTTGGCCTTGGTTGGAGCCTTGGCCTGGGACTTTGGCCAGCAGAACCCGAGACCCTTGGCAATGCGAGCATGAGCACGTTTCCCAAGCTTGGGGTGAGCGGTATAGGCAAGGCGGCTGCCGCCTGTTGGCATCTCGAGCTTGATCTCCTTGGGCTTCACGAGGGCCTTGACAGCCTCAGCACGTGCACTCATGGCCTTGGCATGTTGGCCTTCATCTTCTTCAGGCCCTTCTGGTTGTGCTTCTTGGCAAAGCGCATGTTCCTCAGGAACTTGGGGTCTACCCCCTTAAGAGATTCATATCGTTGTGATCGGGGTTTCTTGATGCCATTTCTATGCCATTTTTGGGACTGGTTGTGTGTGGTGTAGTTCTTGGACTTGGCCATGTCTGCACCGGGGCCCGCAGATGCCAAAGCCCGTGGGACCAGAAGAGAAAGTGCTCAATTATTTTAAATGGATGATATTCATCATTACTATGCAGCTCTCTGTTGACTTTGTTATTGAAACTAGACTTGGACCAGTTCAGTTAAAGTCTAGTGCTTGAGATCATCAAAGAGATTTCAGTGGTTAACATAAACATTTCAAGTGTTTACCTATGGAATAATAATAATACAAACTGAAATAATATAGCCTTCCATCAAATTATTAAGATGTACAGTATGAAATCCACTATTTGATAGGATTTAAATAAATGGACATATTCTATGTTCCTGGTGGAAGTACACATTAGTACACTATTTTTGAAGAAATAATCATAAATACCAAGAGCCATAAGATTGTTCAAGTCTTTTAACCTAGAAACCCCACTTCTAGAATTTAGCCTAAGTCAATAACGAGAAATATTTTAAAAAATCATGTATTAGAACTCAAGATAATATGATTTATAGTTTTAAAAATTTGGAAATGATCTAAAGCTTGAATAATAGAAAGCTAGTCAAATTAGTTATAAAACACCCATTACTGTCTTTCAGTCACTCAGTCATGTCAGAGTTTTTGCAACCCCATGAATGGCAGCACGCCAGGCTTCCCTGTCCTTCACTGTCCCCCGGGGTTGGCTCAAACTCATTTCCATTGAGTTGATGATGCCATCCAACTATCTTATCCTCTGTCTCCCCCTTCTCCTCCTGCCCTCAATCCTTCCCAGCATCAGAGTCTTTTCCAGAATCAACTCTTTGCATGAGGTGGCCAAAATATTGGAGTTTCAGCTTTAGCATCAGTCCTTCCAATGAACACCCAGGATCGATCTCCTTTAGAATGGACTGGTTGGATCTCCTTGCAGTCCAAGGGACTCTCAAGAGTCTTCTCCAACACCACAGTTCAAAAGCATCAATTCTTTGGTGCTCAATTTTCTTCACAGTCCAACTCTCACATCCATACATGACCACTGGAAAAACTATAACCTTACTAGACAGACCTTTGTAGAACATCAATATATGAATTTAGGGGAGACAAAATTCAGCCCATAGTAGTCATAGATCTATGTATTCAGTAACTGGGATGCAGAATACATGTTTGTCAGTGGTTCAGAGCATATTTAGTACCATATAGAAATCTGTGTGCAGGCCAAGAAGAAAGAATTAAAACAAGACAGGAACAACAGACTGGTTCCAAATTGGGAAAGGAGTACAGTACATTAAGGCTGTGTATTGTCACCCTGCTTATTTGACTTATGTGCAGAGTACATCATGTGAAATGCCAGGCTGAATGAAGCACAAGCTGGAATCAAGATTGTAAGGAGAAATATCAATAACCTCAGATATGCAGATGACACTTCGCTTTCATGGCAGAAAGTGAAGAGGAACCAAAGAGCTTCTTGATGAAAGTGAAGGAAGAGAGTGAAAAAGCTGGCTTAAAACTCAACATTCAAAAACGAAGATCATGGCATCTGGTCCCATCACTTCACGGCAAACAGATGGGGAAACAAAGGAAACTGTGAAAGACTTTATTTTCTGGGCTCCAAAATCACTGCAGATGATGACTGCAGCCATGAAATTAAAAGACGCTTGCTCCTTGGAAGAAAAGCTATAATCAACCTAGAGAGCATATTAAAAAGCAGAGGCATTACTTTGCTGACAAAGGTCCGTCCAGTCAAAGCTATGGTTTTTCTAGTAGTCATGTTGTGAGACATGGATGTGAGAGTTGGACTATAAAGAAAACTGAGTGCCAAAGAATTGATGCTTTTGAACTATGGTGTTGGAGAAGACTCTTGAGAGTCCCTTGGACTGCAAGGAGATGCAAGTGTGGAGGGACACTCTCCGCTGCAGGAATTAATGGCCCTATTGAAGTCTTTTTCCAAGCCTCTTGTAGCTGGCAATCAGAAGGCCTCTTTGGCCAGTCTTTCTCCATAGCTCTGCCCATTTAGGCACTTAAGAGGGCTCCCTTGCCTGGGGTCCTTCTCTGTTGTTCATCACATCAAGCACATGGAGGGGGCCCCCCTGGCTGGGGTCCACCTGTAAATAGACTTGTCAGGCACTTAAAGTGTCACCCTGGCTGGGGTCCTACTCTGTAGTTCAGGCGTTTGATGGGCCAGCCTCTCTATTGTTCAGCTGCAGATGCTGGCCTGCTGGGGGGAGAGAGGCTATGGTGATGGCTCCACCCCCTCCACATGACTCAGCAGTATCACCTTGCTTCCATGGCTTCCTAGCTTTCCCCCAACAATCTCCTCCCTCACATCCCCTCAATCTGTCTTTCTGCAATCAATAGCAGCCCTCACCCTGGGATTGCTCCACAATCCCTAAACTCTAGCTCCCAGCCGCTGCGCCTTCCAAGGGACCAGCATTCCTGTCTGGGGTATGTATGACTGTGGCAAGGACTGTCTGATTCTCATTCTATTTAGGCTGCCATGGATCAGCTGTTTCACTCTCAGCCTTAAATGTTTCTCCTCTGACTCAGACAATTGCCCTGATGTGGGGATCAGACCCCTGCTTCAGTTCCCCCGCCCACCGAGGGTAGGTCCAGTCCTACTAACACTCCTGTTTTCCCCCTAGTTCCTTCATCCTACCGAGTTTTGTATGGTTCTATACATTCATTCCTCTGGTTAGGTACTCCTGTCTGCTCTCAGCTGGTGTTCTGTATGTACTTCTGTGTCTGAAGATGTATTCCTGATCTATCCGTGGAGACAGATGTACTCCATATCCACCTGCTCCTCCACCATCTTGTTCTCTCATTTAGCTTGTTGATATGTCACAATGGGCATATATATCAAGGCTCAAGTTCTAGTGAAAGTCAACTCTGCCATCTTGGACCTAGTTGGCTCTAACCAGTTTCCCTATGGCCATGTCATTCCTAACAAAATCCATTTATCTAACTAATTGTAATGCAATTTTAGAAAATCCTGATCATGCATAACTCTTTTTAGTATTTTTTTATACCTTCTTTTACTGAAAACACACTTCCTCCTTTCCTTAAGCAAACAAGAACTGATTTTTATATTACCAGCTTATAGACTGGTGAGCATAAATTGTGATAATTTCTAAAACCTCTGCTTTCTTAGAACATTTTTGAATGGCACCAAACATTATTCATTTATAGTCCTGAATCTCTTTAGTGTCTCTGTAAAAGGAAATTAGTATTTAGTAGTAAATGTTTCAAAATCTTATTTGGAAATGACCTAGCTCTTCAATAGACTTCCAAAACTTAGTTTAGCACAACCCTTAGAAATTCAAGTTACCCCAATCCAGAGAGACTATTTTAGACAGACATTTCTAAAGCGTAATTATTCTTAATAGAGTTTATCTAAAAGCTCATATCTCATTTACATTTTTAGAAGTTTCTTCACTCGAGGTAATTTCCTTGTTGACAAATTTGTAACAGATATAATAATATTTAACATATTAAACCTAGGTACAATGAAAAAATTCTACTTAATGTCAATTACTCTAAGACATGTCTATATTAGTTAGATCAACAAACAAACATTATTAATATCAGGTATTTAATACTGAATATTTCCAGGTTCACATGAACCTGGAATTCATTGTTTAATTTAGAATTATTTGATTTGTAAGCACTTACTTTTCTTTAAGTCAATTAAATAGAGCTCATTTACAAATTAAGTCAAAAAATATTATCCAGAGACAAAGACATACCAAGACATATTCAGACAGACACAAGCAAGATCTAGCTTCATTTTCTGAGCTTAGTCATGAATTAGATATTACAATATAAAATTTAGTTTATAAATAGCAGTTGGAATAAATAAAATTTTTAAAGGCTTTTTCCCATTTTTCCTCAGCCTCAGGAGTTAAAAATGGTCTAGATAAGTGTTCTTGAGAGCCCTGATCTCAAGGCACAGGAAAGAAAATCAACTTCTAAGAAAACAGCGGCAGGTCTAAACCAAATGGTGGCCAGACAAAGCAAAATGGCCACCATAAATCGCAACAAGGAGCACAGAGTTTAAAACACACACATAGACTTGGAAATCTTAATCAAACCCTCCCTTAAATACAAGATTACAGTCTTTCAGAAAACCTCCTAGAGACACAGAACTTCAGATCTAACAGATCTAAATACCTTAGGTCTTCAAAGATTTCAAAGTGAGAAAAGGAAGCCAGGTTGAAAGAAGATGGGGGAGGAGGCAGGAGAGGGGGGCAAAAGGGGTGGGCTTACCAACATCTCCTGCCACCTGCAGACACCCAGGCATTATGAGACTTTACCCTGGGCCTCCAGAGAAGGGAGGGCTGGAACGTGGCCCGACCAGAAACCAGACCAGAACAGAACCAGAATTCAAGTTCTCTGCCAAGAGGAGGTGATCAGTCTCGAATCCTCAGCTCAGGCTGAGGCCCTTAGACCAGATTCCTGCATCTAGGACCAGGGGACTAGAAAAAAGGGGAAGGATAGGACGGGTTAAGGAGAAGAAAAAGAGAAGGAAGGAGAGAGAGGTCAATAGAGTCTCTTGTTCCTTACCCAGTCAGGGCACTCTGGCCAGTTGTCCACATCAGGAGGAGACCAGGGTCTAAAAGGTCCCAGTTGTGGCTGCTGGGTCTGGTCCATTGGTGGGCAAGCTGGTCCCTGAGTATGCCGAGTGGTCAGGATGTCAGTTGCAGCAAAGAAGACTCCCTGCCAGAGTTGTCATTTGTTGCAGGAAGGTGGACCCCTTCCAGGGCCCAAAACTGGGCTCTTGTCTAACATTCAGAAATGAATTGTTCGAGGAGACATACGTGCTGACAAAGCAAGAGATTTTATTGGAAAGGGAACCCAGGCAGAGAGCAGTAGGGTAATGGAACCCAGGAGAACTGCTCTGCCATGTGGCTGGCACTCTCAGGTTTTATGGTGATGGGATTAGGTTACCTGACCCAGAGTCCTTCCCGGTGGTGCAGGCCTTGTTCAGCCAAGATGGACGCCAGTGAGGATTCTGGGAGGTGGTCGGACATGTGGTGTCTCCTTTTGATCTTTCTTGAACTCTTCTGGCTGGTGGTGGCTTATTAGTTCTGTGTTCCTTACCAGGACCTCCTGTCATAAAACAACTCATGCAAATGGGTACTATGGTGCCTGGCCAGGGTGGGCGGTTTCAGTCAGTGTGCTTCCCCCAACAATTTGTTGATCTGTCATTCAACAAAATAGGAAATACAGGAAGTACTATTTTCCTAAAATGGGTAAATAAAGACAGAGCTGAGAAACAAGAATGTGTTTCAGTTCATTTAATGAGACATCTATCTTGTGGATTTCAGTAGGCAGGGAAACATAAGGATCTTAAATTCTAAATAATCTCTAGTTCACACCAAGTTTTGGGTACAACCTATGGGAACCTGTAAGATCATTCAGGAAAATGACATGTCAGAGTTAGAAAAGTAGCTTGGCAAATAACAGTAATAATGAAATGAGTCAAGAAAGCATTGTCAATAAACAGAGATTAAAATTTAGCCACAAGAGGGCAGGAAGTAAAGCAGAAGACTTGTTATGGAAGTCAGAGAACAGAACATGTCAAGAAGATAGAGTCTCAAATATCCTTAGAGGAAAATAAGCACTAAAAGTGTCCACAGGAGTTATTCATAGGAAACCAGTAAATGCTACTTGGGCGAAGGAGTTTTAGGGCATGGGGGAGGCAGAAAGCTCAGGAGTACACTGGGTTGATCAGTAAACAGAAGGAGAGAAAGCAAACAGGTGTGCACACTGTCTGGTTTCACTCACCCTCAAAATCTTTGTTTCATAAGTTAAACCAATGAGAAAATTTGCCTGTATTTCTCAGGAACACATGGGGGATAGCCTCACATCAGTTCAGTTCAGTCATTCAGTCATGTCTGATTCTTTGCGACCCCATGGACTGCAGCACACCAGGCCTCCCTGTCCATCACCAACTCCCAGAGCTTACCCAAACTCATGTCCATTGAATTGGTGATGCCATCCAATCATCTTATCCTCTGTCATCCCCTTCTCCTCCCGCCCTCAATTTTTCCCAGCACCAGGGTCTTTTCAAATGAGTCAGTTCTTCACATCAGATGGCCAAAGTATTGGAGTTTCAGCTTCAACATCAGTCCTTCCAATGAACACCCAGGGTTGATCTCCTTTAGGATGGACTGGTTGGATCTCCTTGCAGTCCAAGGGACTCTCAAGAGTCTTCTCCAACACCACAGTTCAAAAGCATCAATTCTTCAGTGCTCAGCTGTCTTTATAGTCCAACTCTCATAGCCATACATGACTATTGGAAAAACCATAGCCTTGAGTAGACAGACCTTTGTTGGCAAAGTAATGTCTCTGCTTTTTAATATGCTGTCTAGGTTGGTCATAACTTTCCTTCCAAGGAGTAAGCATCTTTTAATTTCATGGCTGCAATCACCATCTGCAGTGATTTGGGGGCCCAAAAAAATAGTCTGTCACTGTTTCTCTATCTATTTGCCATGAATTGATGGGAGCGGATGCCATGGTCTTTGTTTTCTGAATGTTGAGTTTTAAGCCAACTTTTTCACTCCCATCTTTCACTTTCATCAAGAGGCTCTTTAGTTCTTCTTCACTCTGTCATAAGGGTGGTGTCATCTGCATATCTGAGGTAATTGATATTTCTCCCAGCAATCCTGATTCCAGCTTGTGCTTCATCCAGCCCAGT
This sequence comes from Moschus berezovskii, assembly GCF_049115385.1. Lineage (NCBI taxonomy): Eukaryota > Metazoa > Chordata > Mammalia > Artiodactyla > Moschidae > Moschus > Moschus berezovskii. The sequence continues at coordinate 85,294,331 of NC_142467.1, forward strand.
GTTTCTAATGATGAATATAAGTTAAATAAGTAGGGTTACAGTATATAGCCTTGACAAAATCCTTTCCCTATTTGGAACCAGTCTGTTGTTCCATGTCCAGTTCTAACTGTTGCTTCCTGATCTGCATACAGATTTCTTAAGAGGCAGGTCAGGTGGTCTGGTATTCCTATCTCTTTCAGAATTTTCCACAGTTTATTGTGATCCACAGAGTCAAAGGCTTTGACATAGTCAATAAAGCAGAAATAGATGATTTTCTGGAACTCTCTTGCTTTTTTGATGATCCAGCACATGTTGGCAATTTGATCTCTGATTCCTCTGCCTTTTCTAAAACCAGCTTGAATATCTGGAAGTTCATGGTTCATGTATTGCTGAAGCCTGGTTGGAGAATTTTGAGCATTACTTCACTAGCATTTGAGATGAGTTCAACTGTGCAGTAGTTTGAGCATTCTTTGGCTTTGCGTTTCTTAGGGATTGGAATGAAAACTGACCTTTTCCAGTCCTGTGGCCACTGCTGAGTTTTCCAAATTTGCTGGCATATGGACTGCAGCACTTTTACAGAATCATCTTTTAGGATTTGAAATAGCTCAACTGGAATTCCGTCACCTCCACTAGCTTTGTTCGTAGTGATGCTTCCTAAGGCCCACTTGACTTCACATTCCAGGATGTCTGACTCTAGGTGAGTGATCACGCCATCATGATTATCTTGTTCGTGAAGATCTTTTTTGTACAGTTCTTCTGTGTATTCTTGCCACCTCTTCTTAATATCTTCAGCTTCTGTTAGGTCCATACCATATCTGTCCTTTATTTAGCCCATCTTTGCATGAAATATTCCCTTGGTATCTTATTTTCTTGAAGAGATCTCTAGTCCTTCCCATTCTGTTATTTTTCCTCTATTTCTTTGCACTAACCACTTAAGAGGAACATACAAAACCTCACAAAAATGGTATAAGGCCACTCATTTGCCTCAACACTTTTGAAGAAAATCCCATGGACGGAGGAGCCTGGTGGGCTGCAGTCCATGGGGTCGCGAAGAGTCGGACATGACTGAGCAACTTCACTTTCACTTTCCTGCATTGGAGAAGGAAATGGCAACCCACTCCAGTGTTCTTTCTTACCTGGAGAGTCCCAGGGACGGGGGAGCCTGGTGGGCTGCCCGTCTATGGGGTCGCACAGAGTCGGACACGACTGACATGACTTAGCAGCAGCAGCAGCAGCAGGGTTGGGGGGATGAGAATGATTTTTTAAGCATTTTCAGTGCACTGAACACTTCTCTTAACTTTTAGATAAATTATCTCATTTTAGCCTTACACTAGCAACTCTAATTTGGATAGTTATACTTGAAATTTTACAGGTCAGTATTTAGGCTCATAAAATAAAGTTCCCAAAGTGCATGACAAAGCAAACTAGAAAAGCTAGGAGTGCAAGCCCCAGCTGGCTGGTCCCAAAGCCATATACTTTTTACCATGGATTATTCCTCACTTCCAACATGTCCTTCTGCTACGGTCCAAGCCAGGCACAAGTTCACACACTATCCCTGGGCTAAGGATATATTTTTATATTTCCTAAAAGTCATCATCCCAAAGCTTTCTTCAATGTAGATCCTCAACATTCTGTCCTTGAAGAATCTCAACTTACGATCTAAAGAATTTACCAATGTTCTTTATGTGTCTCCCTTCCCCGAAATACTGAGGTAAACATCTGTCAAATGAGTCCTAAGAACATGCAGTAATCTCACAAAGTTTCAGAATTTATGGAGTTCATTCAAATAATCATTTTTAAATGGTTTTTACTTGTATTAATAACTTTGAAACTAATAATGTAAGCTTTAAATAATGTAAATGCCTGTTTTTCCTGATTAGAAAATTATGATCATTGCTGGAAATTGGGATAGAAGCTTTCCTAACTGATATCCGCTTAACAGACTTGCTGGATTAATCAGCACTCTTCATTTCCTCTGTAAAGCATACTGACTAAAGCCAGAGGATACTGAGCTTGCCTGTGGCTGGCAAACCTTTCTCTGACATATTTGCAGTGTCTCCTCTCACTGGTTGATTTGTATGCTCACCAGAATAAGGTTATTTATTCACAAACTCATTTATGCCAGTTGTACCTATTAATGTGTTTATGGAGTATAATTACATGTCACATAAACCAAGAAAATATGAGTATGAAAGGAGAGCTATTGAATCTATAAAAATAATTTGAATTCTTTGGAAATACTTGATAAAGACAAGTAATTAAAATTTGCTATTGAGTTAAGTGTGGGTATAATCACTTTTTTAATCATAATAATCTGTACTGATTGTTTCCAAACCTCTTTGAATCCTTACTAAAGAAGCCAAAGCAAAATAGTTTTTATGACAAAAAAAAAGAAACTCCTATTAGAACTTTAAAAAGAAAAATCTGTACCTTTCAAGAAAAATCTAGGAAATAAATAAATATTTATAGGTTGAAAGTTTAAATAAAATATAATATTTAGCACATGTATTTTTTCTTTTGATTTTCTCCTTTAAATTATTAATAGTTGATCAGCTACCTAAAATAATCATGTTTAATAAAAATCACCAATAACCCTACCAGCAACAATGTTAATCACAATTAGCATCATAGCACATTTCTTCAAATTCTGTTCTTTCCATTCATTCCACGTGGATTAGGATTAGGTCATGGGGCTTCCCTGGTAGCTAAACTGAGAAGAATCTGCCTGCAATGCAGGAGACCCCAGTTAGATTCCTGGGTTGGGAAAATCCCCTGGAAAAGGGATAGGCTACCCACTTCAGTATTCTTAGGCTTCCCTGGTGGCTCAGACAGTAAAGAATCTGACTGCAATGCAAGAGACTTGGGTTTGATCCCTGGGTTGGGAAGATCCCCTGGAGGAGAGCACGGCAACCCACTCCAGTATTCTTGCCAGGAGAATCCTATGGACAAAGGAGCTTGGCAGGCTACAGTCCATGGGATCGCAAAGAGTTGGACACGACTGAGCAACTAAGCACAGCACAGTAAAAGATTAGTTCATACTGTACATTCAAGTTTGTAGCTCTCTCATTTACTGACAAGTTTATAGCAAACATTTTCCCCTATAAAAATCATTTGTTTCTTTTCCAAATTAACTTTTAGTTTACAGTGTCCTATTATTATAATAGTCTATCTCATATACAGTAAAAATGCACAGCTCAATGACTTGCCATGTTTATATATCCACATACCAAAAGCTTAAATCAAAATATAAAACATAACCATCAGCACCCCCAGAAATTTCTCTCATCCTTCTCTCTAGACAATTATTACCACCACCACTTCAGAGGCATCAACTTGCTGATTTTTATTACAATAGAATGCTTTTGACTGGACTTGAATTTCATATAAATGGAATCATACAGCATGGATTCTTTTGCATCTGGCTTCTTTAGTTCAGCCTAACATTTTTAAGATTTGATCGTGGTGTTGGATATGGTACTTTGTTCCTTTTCATTAATGAGTAGTATTCTACTGTATGGGGCCTCCCTGGTAGCTCAGACAGTAAAGAATTTGCCTGTAGTGTGGGAGACCTGTGTTCAGTCCCTGGGTTGGAAAGATCCTCTGGAGACGGGAATGGCTACCCACTCCAGTATTCTTGCCTGGAGAATTCCATGGACAGATGGGCCTGGTAGACTACAGTCCATGGCATTGCAAAGAGAATATAGTTAATTTGTACTTTCTCCTATCGATGAACATGCAGTAGTTTCCAGTTTTTAAGGATGCTTTATGAACATTCTTGTACAAGCCATATTGTGGACATATGTTATCGTTACTGGGTCACTGAGTGTAAACATATTTACCTTTATAGAAATCACCAGTTTTTCAAAGTGGTTATAGCATCTTACATCCTCACCAACAGAGTGGGTTAGTTCCAATTATTCTCAGGTCCTCACCATCATTTTCAGAATTTTTTGTTTTATCCATTATCCATTCTTTTGGATGCGAAATGGTATCTCATTCTATTTTTGATTTGCATTTCACTGAAAAGTAATGATGTTTATTTCTTTTAGTGTCCTATAAAGATATTCTCAGTAGCTGTTATTCTATGTTGTGGATACAACTCTATTCACCTTCTTAGCTAGGTCTTCCCTACCCACCTTACATAATTTCTCTCCAGTATCTTACTCCAGAACAGAGTTATCGTAAATTATGTCATCTCTTATGAGACAAATAAGGCTATTTATTCTGAACATGCTATAGCAAGTAACTCAGCCGCCATCACTTGCATTTGGGCGGAGACTCAAACAGGAAGAGTAGTGGAAAGGTTTTATAATGGAAAAAGGGAAGACTTTGATGAAGGCTGTGAGAATGGGAAAGCTACAGGCAGTCTTACTAAAAAAGAAGCATCCCATGCAATTGGTTATGGATGCGTATTTGGCTTTCTCTGCTTGGTGCTTAATTGGAAGGGGGATTAAAAAGAAACCTGTCAGCTATTAAGTTATTAATCAAGTCCTGGCCATTTGGACCCTATTATTACAGGAGTCATCATTTAGCTTCCTGGACTGTCACTGGAGATAGCAATCTGGCTTCCTACAAGTCTGATTTATACTAGGCTGGCTTCCTGGGTTGTTTATTATAGATAAGGGGTTGGTTTTCTGGGTAGATTGCTGCAGGATTTGAGGTCAAAGATTTATTTTTATGTATGATCTGGCCGTTGAATATTCAGCCTTTTCATGAATTCCCTGCCCTCTGCTATGGCTCTATGCCCTCCTCTCTTCCTTTGCTCATGGGTATTGGCCAAAACAGCTTCTGATAAGTCCACTGATATTTCAAACTCAGCCCTACCTCCCAGTCTCTACACATGCCACCGGCATGGTTCACTCCTTCTCAGTCTTCGTGTCTCAGCATTAATGTAACTGCTTTAGACAGTCTTTCCCCAAAGAGTCTATTTAAAATCAGTTTGCACCATCACTACTTTGGTAACTAGTAACCATTGTTGGTTTCGGAGAAGGCAATGGCAAACCACTCCAGTACTCTTGCCTAGAAAATCCCATGGACAGAGGAGCCTGGTAGGCTGCAGTCCATGTGGTCACTAAGAGTCAGGCACGACTGAGTGACTTCACTTTTCACTTTCACACATTGGAGAAGGAAATGGCAACCCACTCCAGTGTTCTTGCCTGGAGAATCCCATGGATGGGTGAGCCTAGTGGGCTGCCATCTATGGGGTCGCACAGAGTCAGACATGACTGAAGTGACTTAGCAGCAGCAGCAGCAACCATTGTTGGTTTATTTCATTTACAATTTTGTGATTATCCTTATTTCTTTTCCTGCTCTTATTTCATCTGGCTGGTCCACTGAACTGACGTTTTTGGAAGCAAGATACAGTTTTTGCCATTATATTTCCAGTACCTAACAGAGTGCCGAGAACAGAATAGCCTTCAATAGAAACGCGTTCAATGACCACTTTGTCTGACTCTCTCACTCTTCCTATCTTGCTTTTAAGACTAGCAAATTAGAAAGTTTTACATATGCTGTGACTTTTGTAAGAATTAGAAATATCATGATGAAAATAATTATTAAACATTATCAAACCAGTATGGGCTAATATCTTAAATTGGAGTCATTCTCATCCTTATGCAGCATATAGATCATTATTTTTAAATCTTATTCTTCAAATACTCTAATAGGATTATAGTTCAAATATATGTAATGTGTCAAAATTATTCTCTGTAATTTGTGTCCCTTAATAAATTAATCCAAGACTTCAATGGAACAACAAAAACCACTAACAGCAAAAACAGTGTATAGAGTAAACAAAGAAAACGCATTACAATTTACTTCCGATTTGTTACATTCTGTAAACTAATAAATTCTGAGCATGCTGAAAATTGACAAAGGACAGCAAATAATGTAGTGCTCTGAAAAACAAATAAATGGTAAAATCATGTACCTGTTCATTAGCAATTTTTTGAGAATTCAGAAGTCATGTCAACATCTTCTAGAGATTCACATTCATCTTTAATGATAGCAAGAGTATTAGCTCCTGCTTCATATATATAAGTTTATGAATGAAGAAGGAGGCATCCACTTTAATTACTTGGACACTAACCAAATATCAGTCTCTCTTATCATTTTACTTAATAATTAGAATCTCAAAAATGGTTCCTTTTAAATTATTTTTTCACATCAAGTGGTCATTCTAAGAGAAAATGGTGAAACACTAGGTTTTCCAGTTACAAATATCAATTAGGATACTACGCTTTCTTCAGTCTAGAAGTCAGGACACAGATTGATGGACAACAAACAGAGACACTGAAAATGAGGATCCTGTAAAAACGTGTCCCCATTATTTCTTCTCCCCTCCCGGACTAACTGTGGACACATGATAGGGGGGCGTGTTATCCTTGCCAATTGACCCAAGTGACAAAATGTCTTTTGTAGTCTTTCAAGGTGTTAAGGATTAGAGCTGGGGAGGGGTGACACTTTATCTTCGCACCTTTTAAGACTAGGGAATCCCACAGAGTCCTAAAAAAAAAAAAAAAAGACTAGGGAATCCATTCAATGTTGCATGCAAATTCCAAAATGGTGATTACCTTCAAAATATATGATAAACATATGCTAATGAGATAAGCCAACGAGGGCAAAAAATCCACTTTATAATGCAATCATAAGAGAAAGAGGTTTAAGTAGATATGAGGAAATATTCATAAATGTCAAGGTTCAAAAAATTATAATAAAAAGGATTGATGTGTTTTATACATGCTAAATCACTGATGGAGATTTATTATCCACATAATACTCCCAGCTGACAGAAAAACAGGCTTAGCACATGGCAATAACTTTTGTAAAACATTACCATTTAATTTTACATTTTTCTCTCCTTTTACGCCGAGCTCATAAATTAAAAATATTCCTATGCATTAAAAGGATATCAAAACTTTTGAAGGAGGTGTGAAAAGTATTTTGTTACTAATTGCACAAAAAAGAAGCAAATTAGGTACTGGTTATTTTCATAAGCATAGCATGTATATCTCTCTCAGGAGTGAATACCAATATCTCCATTATCAAGACTACAGTGAAAACTCATATGAAATCAGTGTTTTCCAGGATAAAATTAAGTGCAGGGGGAAAAGGCATTCATTTTATATTAAGAAATTTAAACAGAAATAAAAATAGATATCATTTAAGCTTTCTTAGGAGAGGCCATAAAAATAACCTCAAAGGAATCAAACCAAAGCAAGAGAAGATTACTTTGGAAGAGAAGCCATAACATTCTAGAGAGTTCAACAAATTTCTGGAAAATAGAAATTGAAGAAAAGCATTTTAACTGCTGAAAAGATAATGAAGTTAGGAATATGCCTAGGTGGAGGCTGCAATAAGAGGAGGATTTAGTCTCGTTTCTTTTCTCTAGGGTCCTCAAGCTCAGAAGGGGGAGTGAGAAGCAGATATTAAAATATGTAGGCTAAAGAGGAAAAACCCACACCATTTTCCTTTTCCCACCATGTGCAGAGTGACAGCAACCCATGGTGGTAATTTGTAATCTAAGCAAATATATCAGAGAAATCTTCTTTAAACAGGTTGAATAAATTGACTAGAAAAATTAAGACTTTGAGTTTGAGTGTTGACTCTGCATCATATTTTTATGAAAAAGAAGAAAATGTCCCAGAACCCTTGAATATCATAAATCTTTAGACAAAAGGGGCCTTCTGAGTACCAAGAAGATTCAGAGAAGACAGACACACACCTTTTACTTTTAGATGATTGAAAACTAAAATTTATTCCAAGTTTGAGAAGAATAAATAAAACTATGATACATTTGAGGCCTGACTATACACCTGATTATGGATAGCTACTGATTCTGGCTCTTGCAGCCTGAGTCAAGTTGAAGGTTCATTCTGCACATTGACAGCATAACACCATGCTTGCCTTCTCTGATGTTGCACTGTAATTTCCGTATGTTGTGTGAAAGTACCCAAAAAAGAACTAACTTAAGGATAAAAATTATCCAGTCTTCAACTGACAAAGCGATTCCAGTAGCCTGACAAGGACTATGCTGAGTTCACAGCACCAAGTCCAGAAATTCCCTTAGCTCTGCTGTTTGTAAGATGGAATTTAAATCAAGAACACATAGGATCCAGGCCATGATGAATTCTAGCTCATATAAAAGTAAGTTTTCAAGGAAAGATCAAAAAAATAGTTTTGTGACAATTATCCAATTATAAACAGCAGCTCTTAGGCAATGAATTAGATGTTTTGTTTTAAAAGTCAAAATTAAAACGTAAAGAAATAAGAGATCTTAAAAGTTTCCAGGGTAGAATTTGGGAGAAGAGATTGTATACAAAACAAACAAACAACCAAACCAATACTTGGGGTGGTATTAGATTTCTTATTCAGAAAACTTTATGCAAGAAGACAATGGGGCAGTACTTTCAAAGATCCAAGGAAAATTATTTTGAACTAGATATTCAGACCAGTTATACTATCAATCAAATCTGAGAGCAAAGGCATTTTCACATGCCTAAAGGCTTGTAAGTATTCTTGCCAAGACTGCTTCTGATTTACTTGAGAACATATTGAAACAGGCAAACTCAGTCAAAATCAAGAAAGGGAAAATGTGAGATCCAAAATATGCTAGAACTTATGTAGAAGTATAATGAATATAATCATAATCTCCCAATCTTCAAAGTGGAATAAAAATACAAAACACAATTGATCAAGAATACCAAGAAAATAGCAACCCCCCCAAAAAAAATCTTCAAAAATAAAACTTGTGGTATAAATGCCATTCTGACAATAGAATGATTAAGAGACTGGAAGTGATATGGTGAATAGGCATTATTTTTCTTTCAACAAGAAGAAATGAAAGACAATTCGAAACTCCAGGGAAGCCCACATGCAAGCATACACAGACACACACACAGAGTAAAATATATGTGGCATGATTCTCAGGTTCTGATGGTGTGTGAGAAAGATAACTCATTTGCATCATAATGCTAGAAAGATTATTTTTCAGGTTGTACAAGGGTCATAATTTTGGATCAATGAGAAAAATATAATCCTAGCCTATCATTCAGCTTTGCACAAAATAACATTTATACAGGGAAACAGTTAAATGCCATTTATTACCAACTCTTAGAATCAAACTATAGAGAAAGCACACACAATTAAAGATAAAAAACAGAATGTAAAGACTATTATCCCTCATACCATAAAAAGAAAAAAGTACAGCTGTCAACTGCTAGAAGGAAATTGGATGGGATAGGTGAAGACAATGATAGAGGGAAAAAAATCTCAACTTACTAAGAAGTCAAACTTGAAATTTAATAAAAGAAGAAATCATTCTTTGAGTATACAATTTAAAACTACAGCATAATCAATAAAGTGAAAATAATAACTTAGAGTAAGGACTGGAAAGAGTGCATAAATTGATAAACTAAGAAAAAGTGAAATATTTATATTATTTAGAGTTATATGATATTCTACCGACTTCCCAGGTGGCACAGTGGTAAAGAATCCACCTCCCAAAGCAGAAGACTCAAGCGACTTGGGTTGATCCTTGGGTGGGGAAGATCCCCTGGAGTAGGAAATGGCAACCCGATCCAGTATTCTTGCCTGGAAAATTCCATGGACAGAGGAGTCTGGTGGGCTACAGCCCATGGGGGTCACAAAAAGTAGGATACAACTGAGCACACATGCACGCATACGATATTCCACCACCTTAAGACTAAAGACCAAATAGCTAAATGGGGTATTATTGCTCTTATTTTCAAGCTACTGCATCAGATCCCTCTTGCACACAGCCTAACAGATTCTTAGCCTTACCTTTGTTTCTAGTCATGCCCACGGTAATTATTTTGTACAGGTCTCAATTCATGACACCCTGATTGCCCCTAAAGTAAGTGCTGTGTGCTGTGCTTAGTCGCTCAGTTGTGTCTTACTCTTTGTGACCCCATGGACTGTAGCCCTCCAGGTTCCTCTGTCCATGGGATTCTCCAGGCAAGAATACTGGAGTGGGTTTCCATGTCCTCCTTCAGGGGATCTTCCCAACCCAGGGATCGAACCCAGGTCTCCCGTCTCCCACGTTGCACACATATTCTTGACCATCTGAGCAACCTACTGCCTCTAATGGCTTTTTCTCTATATTCTAGTGAATCTTTGATGTGGCTGAAGAGTAGCATGTCACTGGGAAGCCCTCCCATGCATCAGTGTACAGCCTATAGAGTTTGGAATTCAACGATCAAATGTTTATCCAAGCCATTCTTGGGCAGATAATCCTGAGAAACATTCTACACACTCTTAAAATCTTTGTGTAACTGAGCTGCAGTTGCCCCCATTGGGACCAACTCAATAACACTCCTTTACAATAATTTGCCTTTCCTTTTTAATTTTTCCCACTTTCTCCCTTCTCTGCACAATCACCTCTCAAATAAATTACCTTCCCAGAGGCCCTTTTCTCAGAATCAACTGACAAGGTAAACACAGACTAAGACATCTCTTCTACATCCCTTTCTTTTATTTGTTTACTTTTTACCATATGCATGCATTGATTTTATTTTAAAATTCTTATGAATATTCACATTATTTGTTATAGATCATGAATTCCTTTCATACTTATCACAAGAGTTTTAATTTCTCTTCTCTGGTTCATTGAAATTGTTACTATGCACTAGGCACTCACTGTGTGCTTAAAATGATTTCTCATGTTAAGAAAGATGATACATCTAGAATCACAGAAGAGAATAACAATAAACTTACAAAATCCTAGTCAGTGGAGTATCAAACTGGGAAATACAAAGACAAGAAAAATACAGTTTAGAACTGACAACATTCCCATGATGATTGAGCCTGAATCTCTTTCTTCTTTTTATAAAACAGAACAATAATGTTTACTTCTCAGGAAACTGAAATGAGTTTTTAATGATTTCAAGTACTTCTTGAAGCCTTAGTGCTGAGATTTCACAATGTATTATATATTTAAACTATTCAGTTCTCAAAAGCCTGAAGTAAATAGGAAGTGCTTTGAGCAAGGTATCAGAAGACAGGGATCCTTGATTTACCTCCACCTCATTTTTATTGTAATATTGATTAGAGGAATTAAAACCTACTGAACCTCAGTTTCCTCATTTTAAAGATAATGTTAAATCTGCCAAATATCAGTAGTTACTACTAAAGGTTAATAAGCAAATATGTGCAAAACTCTTAGGAAACTATTAGTATCAATTATTTTGCAGAATCAGGCCATTACCATATCTCTGGGAAGAGGATGGCAACAGTCAGTGAGAGAGAAAAACCTCCATTAATAGAATGTCCAAGTTGAAAAGTTTTGAGGCTGAATCCCCACAGGCAATTCGTGGGTGTTCTAAAGCCTGTTTCCTGAAAAAGTTGCCCACGGCAGCCATATGAGCCACTTGCTAACACTTAAAGGAAGTTAACATAAGAATCCAAACTTGCAGCTGCCCTGTAGAATCTAGATGTGGTCACCTGGCCTCTGTCCTAGAATGTCACTGTCCCTGGATTTGAGTAAGCTCTTTTCCCCATGGATGTGGTATACACCCTTTCATTTGCCACAGTCTCCACTTCTCCCTTCTGCGTCACACCTGGCCCACTTTACTTAGATTCTTGATTTTGTCTCTGTAACAGTTGAGTTTGAAGTGGTTTTTCTAGCATTAGGCAAAGAAATAGACAAGTGTTCTCTCCATGATGTGAAAATGAAAACTTTGTAGTTTGGAAGACAAGGACTTAGAGCTAATAAGAGAAGAAAGGGAATGTTATAGGTTCTTGAAATACAGATAATAAAGCTAGAAAAGAGGAGATGACCAGAGACCTTCCCCTGCTGGCTGGAATACTATTAGGGTTTTCAATACTAGGCATTACTTACATTAATTTTCACATTGCTTACTCTGCTGAACTACACTATGCTATGCTACACTATAAGACTGTGCCAAATATGGCCCCTATAAAGGACACTGCTAATTGTTACCCATATTATCTCCTCCAACATTAAAAAGAACTCAGGGTTTTCTTTTTGGGAGAGGGACTACCTTTCCAGGTTTATTAAGATATTATCGACATATAACATTATATAAAGTGTACAATGTGATGATTTTATACACCTATGGATTGTGAAAAGTTTACCACAAGAAGGTTAATTAACATATCTTTCATGTCACATAATTAGAATTTTGTTATTGTTGCTGTTGTGGTAAGAACATTTAAGATTTACTCTCTACCACCTTTTAAGTATATAGTACAGTATTGTTAACCATAGTCACCAGGCTGTATACTATATCCCTAAAAATTATTCCCCTTATAGCTGGAAATTTAAACACTTCGATCAATATTTGTCCATTTCTACCATCCCCAAGTCCCTGGCAATGACTATACATGCTGCTATGACTTTACAATTTTCATATTTCACATATAAGGGAGATCATACAGTATTTGTCATTTCTCATCTGACTCATTTCACATAGCGCCCTCAAGTTTCATCTATGTTATCACAAATAGGATTCCCTTTGTTTCATGGTGGAATAATACTCCACTGTATATACACCACTTCTTTATCCATTCATCCATCCATAAACACTTTGGTTGTTTTCATATCTTGACAACTGTGAATAACACTACAATAAACTAGGGGGCAGGGGAAGAGCGAACTCTTCATGATCTTTATTTCCTTAGGACATACACCCGGAAAATGTATTGCTGTATCAAATGGTAGTTCTTTTTTAAACTTTTTGAGGAACCTCCACACTGCTTTCCAAACTGGCTTCACCAACTTACATTCCCACCAACAGTGCACAAAGGGTTCTCTTTTCTCCACATTCTCGATAACACCTGTTATCTTTTGACATTTGTAGCAAACCTTTTCTAATAGGTGTGAGGTGATATCTCTTCGTGGTTTTAATTTGCATTTCCCTGGTGATTAGTGATGTTGAGCACTTTTTCATGTATCTGTTGGTCACTTATATGTCCTTTGGAAAGATATTTGTTCAGGTCCTTTTACCCATCTTGTCTTCATGTTTTCTTCTATTGAGTATCATGAGTTCACTGTATATTTTGGATATTAGTCCTTTATCAGTGATATGGTTTGTAATCCATAAATTGCCTATTTCCGTTGTACTTTTGCTGTGCATAGATTTTTAGTTAGAGGAAGTTGATTTTTGTTTTTGTTGCTTATACTTTTGGTATCATGTCCAAAAAATCATTGCCAAGACCAATAACAAGGAGATTTTTCCCCATGTTTTCTTCTAAGAGTTTTATGACTCCAGGTCTTATGCTTAAGCCCTTAATCTATCCTTAGTTAATTTTTATCAGTGGTGTAAGATAACGTGGTTCAATTTCATTCTTCTTCATCTGAATACCTAGTTTTCACATCACTTACTGAAGAAACAGTCCTCTACTTGTTGAATATTCTTGGCTCCCTTGTCAAGTATTAGTTGACCATATATACGAAGGCTTTTATCGTGGGCTCTCTTTTCTGTTTCACTGATTTATATATCTGTTTTTAGGCCAATACCACATTGTCTTGATTATTAGAGCTTTGTAAAATAGTTTGAAATTGGTAAGTGTGATGTCTTGCTTATTATCAAGATTGCTTTGGCTATTCAAGGTCTCTTGTGATTCCATATAAATGTAGATTGTCATATTTATGTGAAAAATAGCATTGAAATTTTGATAGGGATTACATGGATTTTCGGTAGTATGAACATTTAAACAACATTAACTCTTACAATCCAAGATCACAGGGTATCTTTCCATTTACTTATGACTCCTTCTATTTCTTTCATCAATGTCTGATAATTCATCAATGTCTTTATTTTCTTAAATTAATTTTTAAGCATTTTATTGATTTGATGCTGTTGTGAGTAGAATTATTTCCTCGATTTCTCTTTCTGATACTTATTAGTGTATAGAAACACACCTGATTTTTGTATATTGACTCTGTATCCTGAAACTAAGAAATTCAGTTCATAGTACCATCAGTTTTTTTGTTTTTGTTTTTCTGTGGGTGGGGGGGTAGTCCTTAGGATTTCACTATGTATAATATCATGTCATCTGAAAATAGAGACAATTTTACTTATTTTTCTATTTGGATGCCTTTTATTTAGTGTGTGTGTGTGTGTGTGTGTTTGTTTGTTTGTTTTTTCTTGCCTCACTGCTCTGGCTATGACTTCCAGTAGTATGTTGAATAAGAACGGAAAGAGTGAGCACTTTTGTGCTATGGGCCTATGAAACTTTATCTGGCTTTAATATCAGAGTAATATTGGCTTCTTACAATGAGTTTGGGAGTGTTCCCTTCTCTTCAATTTCTTTAAAGAGTCTGAGAAGGATTAGTGTTAATTCTTCTTTAAATGTTTAACAGAATTCATTTGGGAAACCATCTGGTCCTGTTTTTCCTTATCTGGGAGGAATTTGATTATCGATTCAATGTGTGCATGCTTAGTTGCTTCAGCTGTGTCTAGCTCTTTGTGACGCTATGGACCATAACCCACCAGGCTCCTCTGTCCATAGGATTCTCCAGGCAAGAATACTGCCATGTGTCTCCTGCATTGGCAGGTGGGTTCTTTACCACTAGTGCCACCTCGATTCAATACTTTCTCAGTTTTGGTCTGTTTGTTAGTCACTCACTCATGTCCGACTCTTTGCAACCCCATGAACTGTAGCCCACCAAGCTCCTCTGTCCATGGAATTCTCCAAGCAAGAATACCGGACTGGGTAATTTTCTATTTCTTCATGATTCCATCTTGGTCAGTTTGGGTGTCTAGAAATTTATCCTTTTTTTTCTAAGTTGTCCAATTTGTTGGTTCACAGTACTCTCATAATCCTTTGTATTTCTGTGGTATTAGTTGTAGCATCTCTTCTTTCATTTATAATTTTATGTATTCAGGTCCACTTTCCTTTTTCCTCAGTAAATCTAACTAAAGATTTGTCAATTTTATTTATCTGTTCAAAAACCAACTCTTAGTTTTGTTGATCTTTGCTATTATTTTTATTCTCTATTTCATTTATTTCAATTATGATCTTTGTTATCACTTTCTTTCTGCTAACTTTGGTCATTTGTTCTTTTTATAATTCCTTGAGGTGTAAACTTAGGTTATCTGTTTAAGATCTTTTTTTTTTTCATGTAGGCATTTATCACTAAAAACTTCTTTCTTTCAATTGTTTTTGCTGTACTACATAAGTTTTGGTATGTTGTATTTCCATTTTCATTTGTTTAAAGGTATTTTTAATTTTCCTTTAGACTTTTTCTTCTATTCTTTAGTTCTTCATAAGTATGTTGTATAATGTGTGCATATTTGTGAATTTTTCAGTTTGTCTTCTGTTGTTGAACTCTAGATTCATAACATTGTGGTTGGAAAATTGTTGTGATTTCAACCTTTTTAAATGTGTTAACCCTTGTTTTAAGACTTAACATATAGTCTATCCTGGAGAATGTTCTATATGTGCTTGAGATAAATATGTATTCCGTTAATATACGGTATTGATGTTCCTCTTTCTGGCTTACTTCACTCTGTATAATTGGCTCCAATTTCATCCACCTCATTAAAACTGATTCAAATGCATTCTTTTTGATGGCTGAGAAATACTCCATTGTGTATAAGAGACTGCAAAAGAGACATAGGCATTTAGAACAGTCTTTGGGACTCTGTGGGAGAGGGTGAAGGTGGGGTGATTGGAGAGAGTGGAATTGTAGCATGTATATTATCATAAGTGACCAGTCCAGGTTCGACGCATAAATTTTCCTCTGTTAAAAAAAGAAAAAAAATATGTATTCCGCTGCTCTTGGAGGAAATGGAATTCTTAGTTTTAAACTTAGTACATAGCCACCCAGAAGAAATATTTCCCAGTCTTTCTTGCTGCTACATATGACCATGGGCCTAGGTTTGAGCCAGTAGAATTTGAGGGGAAGTAAAATGTGTAACTTCTGGGTATAATTTGAAAGGGAAGGAAGGCATTTTATCCTCCCACTTCCTCTCTATCCTGATGCCCAGGATGTGGATACAATAACTTATCTTGGACTACAACAACAAGGCTAACACATTACAGATGATGAAGTCACATTATATTAATAGAAGGAAGTTGGACTCCCTGGATGACTTTTTGAAGTGGAGCAAACATGCCAGACTCAGAACATCAGCCTCCAGATTGTTACAAAGCAAGAGAAATGAACTTTTATGATATTTAGGACGCTGTTAATGTGGGTCTCTCTTATACATATCCAAACCTATATTCTGACTAAAATATCCCAAAAATCTTCAATAAAGTCTGGCTGTACTATATGCTTGAGCTGGTGACACAGTATAGAGGGAAACAATTGAAAAGATGGCCAGCAGGGCTTTGTACAGAGGCATCAGTAAAAGTAAGTAAAAGTAAGACTCACAACCAGAGATGAGTCTGCACTCCAAATGCCTACAGGTGCTGGGTCTTCCACCATTTAGATGAGAGTTTGAATCAAGATTATTTAGATTCCAAGGACAAAGTTATTCAGCATGCTGGAGGTGTGGAGAATATGTGGGCAGAACACACCCACATTTTACACACATGCATGTGCCACACATGTACATCTGTGCTTATGCACACATAAAACAACATCCACTCTTAACAGAAAAAAAATGCCTACTTCACAATTGGAATTTTTTTAATAGGAAATGATCTCAAGAAAAATATTCTGCCCACCAAATGGCATCACAACTTCCCTATTCAATAAGCAACCAAGCAAGTGAAGTCACTCAATCATGTCTGACTCTTTGCGACCCCATGGACCATAGTCTATCAGGCTCCTCCATCCATGGGATTCTCTAGGCAGGAATACTGGAGTGGGTTGCCATTTCCTTCTCCAGATCTTCCCAACCCAGGGATTGAACCCGGGTCTCCTGAATTGTAGGCAGACGCTTTACCATCTGAGCCACCTATTCAATAACAGCATTTAAAAAAAATTAGCCTATCATTTGAATTCCATAATGAAATATAACTTTGTGAATTCTAAAGCAAAAGGGAGAATCATGCCACTAGGGACAGAGAATGCTACCTAACTTTAATGTATTTTGTTGACAATAATACTCTGGCGACTTTCAAGAGAAACAAATTAAAAATAATAAATTGAAGTTCATTGAATCTTATTAATTTTGTGTCACAAAGACAATGAAATCTGCTGTATTAAATTATTCATTAAATACATCTTACTTTACTCATTTTGCTTTGTATCTATATTATTTCTTTGAATGTTTTCACTTTAATTATTAAAACACCCCTTGCGAAGTTCATCATAATTGCTATTATCCTGGCATCATTATATAGAATGGAAATAAAAATATGGGTAAATAGAAGATGATAATTCTTCCTGTTGTAACATCAAGACTACAAAAGCCCAGTAACAGTAATCAGTCCAGACATACTTAGTCCATGCCTCATAATCACATTATAAGGGAACATTCCACTAAAAACTTGAACAATTTTTCATACCATAAAAAAAAACTGCATGATGAAGTACAATGGAGCTATGGTCGCGGCACAGTGCAGTTAGACTTTGGACTCCGAAAATCTGTATTTCTTGTTTTATATTCTCTTATTGACCCTCTTACTATCTCCTTACTGGCATGTCAACCACCCCCTTTCCAATACCACTGCCTCACAGACACACAAACACTTGAATGCTACTTTTTGACAGTGGAGAGCTAGAGAGACCAATCTAGAAGGAGTAAAGGAGAAAACTGGATACTTAGGCAATATTCTAGGTTTCAGATTCCCATAAGGTAGAGGCAAAGAAGATCTAAGATTTTCATTACTATTGTCCTGCCCAGAGCAGGAAATGAGACAAATTTCTGTTAGTTTAGATTGAAGAAGAGGTTATCTGATAAGATTATCTTTTGCCAAACTTTGTGCACTATTAGTGAAAATGTAAATTAGTATAGGCTCTATGGAAAACAGTATGGAGTTTCCTCAAAAAAATTAAAAACAGAACTATCATATGATCTAATAATTCTGAGTATATATACAATGCCACTTCTAAGTATATATACAAAGGAAACAGATGCACTCCCATGTCCATTGTAGCACTATTCACAATAGCCAAAATAGAGAAACAACCTAAATGTCCATCAATGTAAAAATGGATAAAAAAGATATGAGATATATACATATATAGTAGAATATTATTGAGCCATGAAAAAGAAGGGAATCCTGCCATTTGTGACAACATGAATGAAACCTGAGGACATGATGCTAAGTGAAATAAGTCCGAGAAAGACAAATACTCTGTGGTATTTGCAGTCTAAAATGGTAAACTCATAGGAATAAAGAGAAGAATTGTGGTTACCAGGGGGGCATCGTGGGGTGGGGAAAAGGGGGTTTAGGTAGATACTGATCAAAGGATACAAACCTGCAGTTAGAAAATGAATATTTTTGAGGGTTTAATGCATAGTACTGTGACTATAATTAACAGTATTTATTGTATACTTGAAAATTGTTAAAATAAAAATATTAAATGTTCTCACTATAAAAAAGAAATGGTGATATGTGATATGACGAAGGTATTATCTGATGCTACCATGGTAATCATACTGTAATATCTAAGTGTAGGTACACCTTAAGCTTATACAATGTTATATGTCAATTATAGCTTCATAAAGATATAAGGGGGAAAAAAAGAACATCCCTACACCATTTTCTTTTCTGGAATCCATCATTAAATAGAAGGTAGAATAACAATCCTAACATTCAATGATTCTAGGATTTCCAAAACACTCCGTCTTTATACCATTCCAGCCTTACTGAAATTCATTTCAACATCAATGTTATTGCTGCTGCTGCTAAGTCACTTCAGTCGTGTCCGACTCTGTGCGACCCCATAGACGGCAGCTGACCAGGCTCCACCATCCCTGGGATTCTCCAGGCAAGAACACTGGAGTGGGTTGCCATTTCCTTCTCCAATGTGTGAAAGTGAAAAGTGAAAGTGAAGTCGCTCAGTCCTGTCCGACCCTTAGCAACCCCATGGACTGCAGCCCACCAGGCTCCTCTGTCCATGGGATTTTCTAGGCCAGAGTACTGGAGTGGCTTGCCATTGCCTTCTCCGCAATGTTATTGAGATCTTAGTTAAAATATAAAACTGTACATGTTTGTAAACAAAGAATTTAAAGGATCTTATTTGTATTTACACTGATTATGAAATAAGGTCACACAGGAAAAAGAAGATTCTAAAATGTTTCTCAAGGAATTTTATACTCCTTAGTGAAGTGTTGGAGAATAGTGTTTGCAAGAGAGAAAATGTTATTTCTTATTTTCCACTCTTCTCCTCTGTCGTTCAACTTTTTAACTTCTAAATATGCTTTCAAAACTTTTACTTTCACCCAATCTTTCAATTTTTTTCATGGATCATTTCAAAACAAGATGAGAAAAAGATTAATATGACAGACTCTACTTTACTTCTCAGTTCTTTTTTTTCAATTTTAGTTTATACACGAAAGAGGCAATATCTAGACAAACTTATTGATAAACACATATAAAATTTACTAGCTCTTAAATATTTACAATTTGCCCTCTTAAGGAATGTTTGTTAAACAATACCCATGGAGATGAAGGAAATAGTAACTTTGGGAGGAATATTGGCACTGGATAATCAAGATTCAATCCTGGGTACTTTCCTGGTAGTCCAATGGTTAAGACTTCACCTTCTATGGAGCCTATTATACAGAGTGAAGTAAGCCAGAAAGAAAAACACCAATACAGTATACTAACGCATATATATGGAATTTAGAAAGAAGGTAATTATAACCCTGTATGCAAGACAGCAAAAGAGACACAGATGTATTGAACAGTCTTTTGGACTCTGTGGGAGAGGGTGAGGGCGGGATGATATGGGAGAATGGCATTGAAACATGTAAAATATCATATGTAAAACGAATCGCCAGTCCAGGTTCGATGCATGATACAGGGTGCTCGGGGCTGGTGCACTGGGATGACCCAGAGGGATGGGATGAGGAGGGAGGGGTAAGGGGGTTCAGGATGGGGAACACATGTACACCCGTGGTGGATTCAAGTCAATGTGTGGGAAAACGAATGCAATATTATACAGTAAAATAAATTAATTAATATTTTAATAAAATAAAATTTAAAAAAAAAAAGACTTTACCTTCTAGTGCAGAGGCGGGTATGGGTTCGATCCCTGGTTGGGGAGCTATTCCACATGCCCTGTGACCATAAAACCAAAACATAAAATAGAAGTAATATTGTAACAAATTCAATAAAGCCTTTAAAAATGGTTCATGTCAAAAAAAAGTCTTAAAAAAAAAAAAAGGACTCAATCCTGCAGTCAGAATAATGATTCTGACTCAGGAGAAGTGTACAAAGAGACTTGATTTTGAAACAAATATTAACCCTCTATGATGCATAGAGTGAACCTACCCTCCTGTATATTTTCAGTAACCTACTCTTTCCCCTTTTCCTAAAAATAGGCACGGTCAGAACTCTTCCTTGTCCTGTAATTCACTTCTCATCTCTGAAGCAATATTTTGGTATTTTCATTAATGTTAATTCTCCCTCAGAGAGGAACGTTAAAAATAATTATTACTCACATGTAATACCCTTCTTTCCAGAAAAGAGGAAACACTATAGGAAAATGCAGTTTAACTCTCCAGTGACAGCCACACCTTGTCTTAATTTCTCATTAGGTCATAAATTCCTTGAGAACAAGAACAATGTCTTTTCCATTTCTGCAAGATCCCTTGGGTAGCAGCATAATGTCTGCCTCTCAATGGATACATTTCTTTCAGTTTAGGAATTTTTTAGAATCTTAAAGATATTTTCTTTTACTGCAACTATAATCATTTTTTCTCTTTAATGTTAAGAGACAAATGTAATTTTAAAGCTTGGATTTTTTTAGGAGGTTATATGTTACCCTATGCAGAAACAATAGGTATAATACTATGCAAAATAATCCAGTCTCTTTGCCATTCTCAATAGAATTCCAGACTTTTTATTCCTCCCTGCCCCCACAAAACTAAAAAAAGAAAGGAGAAGAAAGGAGGTCTTTTCAAATTATGCATTTTGTGTTTTGTGTGATAAAGGCCTGGGACCCACGAGGAATACATCTTGTAATTGCTAACATAACTCTTTCATAAATTTCATGAATCTGAAATTTAAGTTGACGCTGCTGGATTCAGTCTGTTCCTAGGGAGAATATTTATAAGGAATTAAATACCCTTAGATAGAACAAGTTGAATAAGCTTTCTCACTTTTAAGAAAATGTACACATAAAAGAGCTATATTAAAATGTTTGAATTATAAATTCAGCACTGTGATTTATTTTGAAATCATCAGTAGAAAATACTACATCATTATTTCAATAATGTACCTAATTAATGTATTTTGTAACCAAGATCTAGAATTTTAAGTAAGAAAACATCCAATGTGTTTTCCTTTCTCTCTTTTTCTATTCATTTGTTATTTTGAAAACATGAGGATTGAAAAGAACTTTGTAGGGACTGTTTATCTTGGCATTTGAATTTCTCATTTTTATTTGATTAAATAAGTAATATATGATAATCCCAAGAATAAATTCCATTTCCAGATTATTTGACATCCTGCTAATAGCAAACTTAAGACTGTCAAATGAAAAAAAAAAAGCACTAAAACTAACACAACATTGTAAAACAACTATCAGTTCAGGTCAGTCGCTCAGTCATGTCCAACTCTTTGCGACCCCATGAACCTCAGCACACCAGGCCTCCCTGTCCATCACCAACTCCCGGAGTCCACCCAAACCCATATCCACTGAGTCGGTGATGCCATCCAACCATCTCATCCCCTTCTCCTCCTGCCCTCAATCTTTCCCAGCATCAGGATCCCTTCAAATGAGTCAGCTCTTCGCATCAGGTGGCCAAAGTATTGGAGTTTCAGCTTCAACATCAATCCTTCCATGAACACCCAGGACTGATCTTTAGGATGAACTGGTTAGATATCCTTGCAGGCCAAGGGACTCTCAAGAGTCTTCTCCAACACCACAATTCAAAAGAATCAATTCCTTGGCGCTCGGCTTTCTTTATAGTCCAACTCACACATCCATATGTGACCACTGGGAAAACCATAGCCTTGACTAGATGGACCTTTGCTGACAAAGCAATGTGTCTGCTTTTTAATATGATGTCTAGGTTGGTCATAACTTTCCTTCCAAGGAGTAAGCATCTTTTAATTTCATGGCTGCAATCACCATTTGTAGTGATTTTTGAGCCCAGAAAAATAGTCAGCCACTGTTTCCACTGTTTCCCCATCTATTTGCCATGAAGTGATGGGACCGGATGTATACAAGGAAGATTTTATGTTGGAAAAAGTATGTTAAATGCAAGTAAGCTATAGAAGGACACTGACACAGGAGGTAGTGATAAAAAATTCAGAAACACACATGTATTTTGCCAATAAGTACGGACAGCACACCCCAGGATGAAGTCCTTATTGCTATAAGCATCATCCCTTAAGCTAAGTAGTACCTATTTCTGGTCATAAAATCCTCAAGACCAGGAACAGTATTTTTTTCACATGATATAAAATCCCTTGAGTAATAACATCACACTTCTGATAATATTATTGTTAATAACTTACTTTATGTGAATGATCTTATTCAGTTTCCCCAGTAACTCTATAAGATACTACTTAAAACCCAGTTTGTATTTGAGGAAACACACCCTAAGAAGTTAAATGATTTCTCCAAGATAATACACAGTATCAGGGCTGGGATCCAAATCCAGACTTTGAGTCCCAAGCCCTACTTAATTGAAATAATCATATATTACTTATTAAATATGAGAGCCCTCTTTCTGTTTTTAGTCTGTTTGCTGCCTTCCTGCTGTATCCTCAAGAAGAGAGAGACTGAGAGAGAGAGAGAGGAGGAAATGTGGGGGTAGGAGAGAGATCCTGTGTCTCTTCCTCTTTTTATAAAGGGCATTGATATCATCATGAGGGCCCCATCTTCATGACCTAAACTAACTGTAATCACCTCCTAAAGGTCTCATCTGTCAATATCATCACACTGGGGATATTGATGCTTCATTACATGAATTTCAAGACACAAATATATAGTCTAATATTCTCCTTGCTGCTGCTGCTAAGTCGCTTCAGTCGTGTCCGACTCTGTGCGACCCCATAGACGGCAGCCCACCAGGCTCCCCCGTCCCTGGGATTCTCCAGGCAAGAACACTGGAGTGGGTTGCCATTTCCTTCTCCAATTCTCCTTGCAGAAAAGTATATATTCTGAAAGAAAGCATCACCTGAAAAGTAGAATGATACCCTTCACAAACATGTTGACCTATAAAAGTATTTAATAAAGAAGGAATCCATGAAATGAGACCCCCAAAGTTGAGATGATATAGTAAACAGAATTGAGTGAAATGGGAGATTTCAGAGCTAAAGAAACAAACTGAGAACTAAACCAGCGCAAAGAGTTACTTCTTTAGTCTACCCAATTCTAACTAGAAGCTGAGGGGTGGGTGTGGGGTTTTGTACTCCCCCCATTCATCTCTGCTGGCCCAGGCTGGCCAGGTATTAGCCTCAGGCAGAAAACAGCACAGATGTGAAGGCTCAGATGAGCTTCCTGTAACCTGTTGCTCTGGGTCCTGCATGAGGAAGAAGAGTATGAAAGATTCTAAGGGAAGAAAAAGTGACTCCAATCATTCTCCAGTCTCAAAAGAAGCCTGTCCCACCACCATGGCTCCTCCAGATCTAACCTATCCATCGTTCCCCTTTTTGCAGCATCTTCAACCTTCCCCTCACTGACCTCTCCTCCTAAGTTAATAAAAATGCTCAAGTATCAAAAAATAAAAATACTCTCCTTATCCTTTCCAAATACCTAGATTCAGTCCACACAGAAAAGAGGAATAGTAGGAGAAAAATTAGTTAAAAACTACTCTTTTGAACACCTTGGTAGTGTGCTAAGCACTTTACATAATCCTCACACCAGCTCTAATAGGTAAGACTTTTATGCCTATTTATGGAAGAGGAAAGTGAGTTTCAAGCAGATTAATCCTTCTGTTAAGGTCACTCATCTATTAAGCAACAAATCTACTATTCAAACACAAATCTGACTAACTAATCAGCAGGCTTTCTTGGTGGAGATGGTTGTGAGACAGGTGAGCCTTCCTTGGATCTTTAAATCTACTGCACAAACTTGCTCCTTCCTCACATTCCTCCCCAACACTGAACCTAGATTTAATGAACATATGCAAGACATCAAAAAGTCCTTGTCCGTAGTAAGTCAAGGCTCTAGAACCGCATGGTGAATTGCCTGAAATTGCAGCAAGAGCTTCAAGTTGGTGGCCAACACAGACACCTCCCTGGTGGAATGTTTCATGGGTCCAAAAAACAATTACCCCATTTCCTTGTAGAACAGCACTGAGACAGATGGACCTCAAATGTGAGTAGCTGCCTGTATGGAGGCTGGACACTGGGTGGCCAAGATCCAGCCTCAGGAAATCTTCCCAGCTTCTAGACAGGCACAGAAGCAGGAGAGCCTCAAGGGCTGAACAGTGTTCCTTGATGTCATTGTGAGTCAAAGGTCAGAGGATATGCCTCTAAAGAGTGTATATCAGTCATTTCTAAGATACAAATTTATAGCTATAACTAAGGGTTAAATTTGTACTTAGGTGCAACTTAATTATTTTTTAAAAAGTAAGAACTTAAACACAGTCAATCTGTCAGACCCTCTTACCTGGGGAAGAGTATTAGCTAACATGAGGACAAAGTGGCATGTCTAACATCCAGAGGGCAAATGACACTTGCACTTGCATAGGCTTTCACCAGCTTCCTGTGTATTGCTAGGTATTGCAATTTCCATACCTCAGTTTGCTCTCCAATAAAGAAACTTTCAGTGTAGTGGGACGAGAAGGGGTGTGACCATCTTTCATTTAAAGCTATCTAAATGCAAAGTATTGAATAGAACCATCAAATTGAAAGATGGTTCTTATTAAAAGATTAGTTTTTCCTACAAAAAGACATGTGTTTCAGATTTGTTTACCTTCCCTGTGATAAGTGAATGACAGTACTAAGCTAGAAGACATAAAAAAAAAAATTCTTTCTTGCTTCTTCAAGGTAAAGGTGACATCTTAAAAGTGGTGAAAAAATTACTACATTCTCAAAGAATTTCGAGCACTAGAGAGACCATTTTGAAAACACATGTTTGGAAATGGAAACGTGACTTTGCTGCCAAAATTAGACAAGCACATTATTTATTTATAAAACCACTTCACACCTTATACTTTAAAAACTCAGAAAGATAATTCTCTAGGCTATTTTAAAATCATCTACAGGGTTTCATGAGATTTGAACCCTTTAGTAAAGATGTAATAAAGAACACCTTTGTGTTAATGTAAGACCATTAACTCACTGACATCATGGAAAATGGAAATGTACCAGATTAATTTCAACAAAACCTTTCTATTATTGGATGTGAAAAAAAGGTTATAATTTCACCAATGGAGTCAAGTTTGCACTTCATCCCTCTGAATCTATTTATCTTTACTAGCTTCCTTTTCTGATTCAGTTCAGTTCAGTTCAGTCGCTCAGTCGTGTCCGACTCTCCGTGACCCCATGAATCACAGCACGCCAGGCCTCCCTGTCCCTCACCAACTCCCAGAGTACACTCAAACTCATGTCCACAGAGTCGGTGATGCCATCCAGCCATCTCATTCTCTGTCGTCCCCTTCTCCTCCCGCCCCCATCCTTTCCCAGCATCAGTGTCTTTTCTAGTGAGTCAACTCGTCGCATGAGGTGGCCAAAGTATTGCAGTTTCAGCTTCAGCATCAGTCCCTCCAATGAACATCCAGGATTGATCTCCTTTAGAATGGACTTCATTAAAACCAAGTGTGAAAATATATAGACTTATGATCAAGCATTTGAATCACTGATACAATTAAGATTTTCAAAACTATAAAGCACACCCAAGTTTTTTTCACTAATAAACAACAGTAATGACCAAGATCTATTCTACTAATGTTAAAATTAAAATACTTTTAAAATAATTGTTTCTGTCTTTTTTATTTTTATATATGTTTTATAATAAATATATTAATAGAATCCTATATGTACAAATTTTTTAGAGTTATTTTTCTTAAGCTGTGTAAGACCATAGAAACACAAATCCATTTTGGGAAGGATGAGTAGTAATCAAATGAGTTTAGGTTTCTTGCCACATTCATGTGTAGGGTGATTAAGAGATTTAGAAAAACAAAATAAATAACCTGTGTTTCTTCCACCAAAAGTTATGGAGGAAATTCACATACTTTCATCAGTTATCTCTGCTATGAATAATTTTCCTTTAACCATTTATCAGAAATCCACAAATAGAATCTATTCATATCTGCAGCAGTAGCAGCAGGATATCTGCATGATAACAAAAAGTCCTTTCATAAATCTAGATTAAACCCAGCAAATTTTTAATCCTATACTTCCCAACTCCCCATTTAAAACACCCCAAACCAGCCACTCTGCTGAACACGGCGAAGGGGGACTCCTGAAAATGGTAGGACCCTTGTACAGTGAAACAAATACAGTGTCCATCATAAACAATTTTTTTAGTTTAAAATAAATTTTTTTAAAAATAAAATTCAACAGCTTGAAGAATGGACTCCTCCTGAGGGAAGCAAACATCTTGAGATCAACCTTCCCTTTCTTTGTGGTATCTCCAAGTAGTCCATTTTCCCAAATGAAGAGTTAGGGATTATGCAGTCACTTGCCTCATTCCGTCTCCAGTCACCGAAATGTGAAATATCCCTTTGAAAGGGACCCCCCACTTCCTCCACAGAATGTTAGTCAAAACCTCCATGCAGTTATTCACTCACAGTGCAGTTGGCAGAGAGTGTTGGAGAAAGGAATTTCCTTTCACTCATCTGCAGATAAGCACCTTTCATCCTAAAGCATAAATTTTGATTATCCAGATTATTTGAGCATTCAGAGCCACAAGGGTTATTAGTGATAATAAAATCATTCAGCCTTATAAAAAAGTTTTTTTGAGAAAAGTGTTCCAACCACAGTAGTTAAGAATCTGACCTCATAGCACATTATCTACCCACTACATAAAGCAATTTTTGTGTTGTTGTCATTGTGATCCCTTTTACATTTCTTTTTTTTTTTTTTTTTCACCTTTGAGGTAGTACTTTATTTTTTTTTTTTATTTCTAAAAAAGAATTTTATTAAAAAAGCACAAATGCAAAGAAATGAACAGAGGAAAATTTATGCGTCGAACCTGGACTGGTCACTTATGATAATATACATGCTACAATTCCATTCTCTCCAATCATTCCACCTTCACCCTCTCCCACAGAGTCCCAAAGACTGTTCTAAATGCCTATGTCTCTTTTGCAGTCTCTTATACAGGGTTTAGGTTACCATTTTTCTAAATTCCATATATATGCGTTAAATTGGAGCCAATTATACAGAGTGAAGTAAGCCAGAAAGAAGAACATCAATACCTTTTACATTTCTTTAACTACACTTACAAAAGAAAATTAAGTGATGTGACTAACCTCATCAGGGTAGACTTATTTGCAGCCGAAGCATGGGAGTCTCGTTTTGTTTCATTTGTTTTTCTATATAAAGCTGCTGCTGCCAAGTCGCTTCAGTCGTGTCCAACTCTGTGTGACCCCACAGACGGCAGCCCACCAGGCTTCGCCATCCCTGGGATTCTCCAGGCAAGAACACTGGAGTGGGTTGCCATTTCCTTCTCCGTGTATAAAGCTAACTGACCCAAATGGATACCAAAAATCAAGAGCTTACCCTGTTCACACTGTGTGTGCATGCTAAGTAGCTTCAATCATGTCCAATTCTTTGCGACCCCACCGACTGTAGCCTGTCAGACTCCTCTGTCCATGGGATTCTCCAGGCAAGATACTGGAGTGGGTTGCCATGCCCTCCTCCAGTGGACCTTTCTGATCTAGGGATTGAATCTCGGTCTCCTGCATTGCAGTCAGATTCTTTACCAGTGAACCACCTGAGAAGCCCCGTTCACACTATACTTAAACCCAGCTGAGAGAGTCAACAAACTCTGGTGGTTCCTAAGCATGATCACCTGCTAAAGTAACAGTTCTGTTCTTCTCAGAGAAGAAGAGGTGAAATCCTTCCAATCATCTAATTTGGTCCTCCTCACTACCTGATAACTGTGGCTCTAAGCCATCTCTCAAGGACTCTGCCCTCACTATCTAACAGAGGCAGAAACTTCTAAAAACTTTCCTTCCCTCAACTACCCCTCCTAAAATATGCGTTAAATTTTGTGTTTACTTTTAATACTGTTCATTTCTAGTATCTAAACCTTCATAAATCAATTGGCCAAAGCTACTATTTTCAAGAGGCATCTTGCAATTCTAGGAAAATGCATGTTGACATATCTATGATACAGTTGCATTCCCTGTGGATCCATGTCTATCTCTGGAATGAGGAATCAGGTTTTTAAAGAACCCAGTGAGGCATATGAAAATCCAAGTAGGCATTTGGAAAAGAACTTTTCTCAAAGAAGTTACAAAAGTGTGAAGATAATATGACTCCCTATTTCTTTTAATCCCACATGCAGAGACAGTGAACAACTGAGAAATAAAATACTTCTAAACATTATAAGTAATGGAATTATCTTTCTTTTTCTTCTTTTCCCTTATATGCTTCTACATTTTCTAAATATCTACCACAGACTTGCTATTTTTATAATCAAATGTTTTGAAAGTGTATGAATTAGAGTGGAAGGATTTCCTTCCTATTACAGCTGGTTTAAAGCATACATTATTTGAATTTTAGAGTATTTGGTTTTCAAAATGATTCCTTCAAAATAAATTTGTGGCATATGCAAAATATAAATTATGTCTGCTTTATAGAAAGATTTCTTTTAATTTTATTGCAGATTACTTCCAGTTAGAGTCACTAAATCACCACTCTGCTTGAATTTATCTTTTCTTGGTTGTACCTAGTCAAGTATTTAACAAAATGAGAACACATAGCAAAAAGGTACCATATATCAATTGCTTCAAACGTCTTGTTCAATAGAGTCTTTTGAGGAATATGACTTTATTTTTCATAATTAAATAATCCTCTACTTCTATACATTTTTTAACACATACTTCTGCTGCTAAAAATAAGCAGATAACACTAATATATTTTCTTCTAGTAAATATTTTGGGAATTTTGCGAAGAGAGGTAAAATAGGAAGAGAAAGGAGAGGGAGGCAGCTAATTATTGGTTATATATAGCACATATATAAAGGACAAAGGTGTATATTTGGTAATAAAAGGAGGAAAATGAATTTTCAGAGCTGTTTTATTTTTTTAAAAAAATAGAATCTATTCAATGGCTGAATTTGAAAAGCAGTTTACCAGTTATTACAGTAAATATATTCAAAGTGAATCACATAACCACTAATTAGGTTTGAATCACTCAAGTGTATATTTGCTGTGACAACAGTTTTCCCTTTACAGATCATCTCTCTATTTATAAAAGAACTGAAAATTAACATTTCCTGCTTTTGTCAGACTGAAGCATCTTTCAATAGTTCTCAGCAAACATCTGAAGGATTCTTGCATCCTGAGATCATCTGGTCATTATGTTTTCAAGTGTTGTCTCTCTTCAAGAACTGAGGGAGGCACACAGAATAAGTGATTGCAGATTCTTTGTAAAATAGCAACAAGAACACAACAAAAATACCCAATGGAAAAGAGATCATGGGTTACCATTCAAGGCAGATGGGAATCAACGTAAATTGACAGTGGAAGTTTTCATTCTGCTTTGCACATGACTAACCACAAGTAAAGCCTGAGCCCCAGAGAAATAAAATGCAAGATTGTGTAGCTATGTTTTTAATACAGTGATTATTAGTAGAACCAGATTTAAGCAGATTTTTTTTCTTCTTAACTAAAATAGTTTCTTGAAGAAAATAGTTTTAAGAGCATGTGCTGTTCAATACCAAAGAAAGCCTAATGCCTACTCATTTTCACAAGTATTACTCTAAAGTAGAGACACTTTTCTGGGTTAATTTTAATACATCAGCTCCCAAACATCAACCAAACTGTGATACACTGCTATCAGGAAGGAAAGTGTTTTCCTCTGGGACTCTTAGTTGAAGATGTTAAAAAGAGGAGGAGTGGTCCTACTTATTTTTCTGAGCCAAAATATAATGTGATTTCAAATAAACTATTGTGGAGCAAAGTCAAATGAAGGAGGTATTATTTGAACAAGTCCTTGAAGGATGAGCACTATTTCAACAGAGAAGGATGAAGGTAGGTGTAAGAAAGATGAACCATGAACAAGGAACAGCACTGGATTGATTGTAACATACAAAGCATTTTGGAGAAGGAAAAATTATTAAAGATGACAGGAGGTAACAATGGCAATGAGAGTAGGAACATCCTTCCCTTAAAAAAGTGAGCTCAGAATGTATCAATTAAAAATTGATTTCAGAATAATTTGTCACCAAGAATTCAATTTGAAAGACTATAAATTAATCACAAAGATTGTGGGAAATGTAACAGAGTATAGAAACGGAAACTTTAAGGGGAAAAAACTTGGAAGAATAAGAAATAAGAATAAGAATGTGCTCAAAAAAATAAGTAGGAAACATCTAGATAGTTGACCTTTACAAAATTTCCTATGTGTCTGCCACTTGGACAACTGAATAAATCCTGTGACAAAGCATTACTTTATTCACTCCTTCAGGAACTGAGACTGTGCTACATATCTTAAGATGTTCCCTAATAAGAAGCTCAAGGGGTTATCTATACCTGGAACTCAGCATCTGGTCAGTATCTACTGCACATGCTCAGTCGTTTCCAACTCTTTGCGACCCCATAGACTGTAGCCCCCCAGGCTTCTCTGTCCATGCTATTTCCTAGGCAAGAATACCGGAGTGAATTGACACTTCTTCTTCCAGGGGATCATCCCAACCCAGAGATCAAACCTGCATCTCTTCCATCTCCTGCATTGGCAGGCAGATTCTTTACCACTGCACCACCTGGGAAGACATATCTACTGCTTATTCAATACCAAACAAATGTGCTGAAATTGGCTACGTTTTTGACAATACATACTGAACATAGAAGAACACTTTTTGTCTCATAACACGTGAAATAGAAGGAAATCTAAAGGAATGAGGAAATAACACTCAGATAGATGAGGAAATAACACTCAGGTAGATTAGAAAATCTAGTTTGAGTTTCACCACCTATGTCACTTTGAGGATGAGGATTTCATTTCCATAAATATGAAACAGAGAACTTTAAGGAACTTCTTCATTGACTTTCAAAGCTTGTGTAAAATGAAACATAGCAGAATATATCAAAGCATTTTGAAAATTGAGCCTCAATGAGGACTAAAATAACCAACATAGAGAAGGAAAACATGCCAATCTGTAAACCAACTAAGACAATTAGTCTTATAAAGTTAGATTTATATAAGTATAGAAGAGAGGAGTTAATATGCAATTCAACTGTCTATAATTATGCAAGTTGTCATGATGTGTAAGTCAGTAGCCAATTTCCCATCTTCATAGGAAAAAAAAAAAGATGAAAGGAAATAGCAAGATAATATTGAAAGAAAAAGAAGGAATTTTGTTGTTGTTGTTTTGGTGGACAAAGGAACATTTCACAGCCGGATTGATTCCAAACAGTGTTTTCAAGAAACACTTGAAAAAAACAAGGTTTTCAAGAGGGTAGAAAGGCCTCATTAATTTTTTTTTTTTAGTTTTTTAATTTAATTTTTTTATTGGAGGCTAATTAGGAGATCCAACCAGTCCATTCTAGAGGAGATCAATCCTGGATGTTCATTGGAGGGACTGATGCTAAAGCTGAAGCTGCAATACTTTGGCCACCTCATGCAACAAGTTGACTCACTGGAAAAGACTCTGATGCTGGGAGTGATTGGGGGTAGGAGGAGACGGGGACGACAGAGAATGAGATGGCTGGATGGCATCACCGACTCGATGGACATGAGTTTGAGAGAACTCCGGGAGTTGGTGATGGACAGGGAGGCCTGGCGTGCTGTGGTTCATGGGGTCGCTAAGAGTCTGAGCGACTGAACTGAACTGAATTATTTTATAATATTATATTGGTTGGTAGCATTGACCATCAATTATTATTATAAAATCTAAGTAACACCATTTTTAAAAAGCAAACTCAATTCTAGGAGATTCTCTGTGATGCCCCTGCCCCAAAGCCACAGAAGACTAACAGTGAAATTTAAGGTGCTGAAGAGACAAAATGAGTTTACAAAGGAAAGGGCAATTTGCTCTAAGAATTAAGCACCAAGCACTCACAGACTCTGGGATTCTAAACACCTGCCCCAAACTTTACATTTCTTTTAAGAGATGAACTCATGATATTCAGCTTTACTAGACCGAGGTTCAGAGTTGTATTTGTTAGCTGAAAAGCAGTCTGTTTATAAAATAGTCCTCATTCTGACAATGTATTTTGAATAGTCACTTTTGGCTAGTGTTTCACATAATAGCAACATTAACACAATCAATGTTTCTGAGTTTTCAATCACATAAATTTCAGAAAAGAATCTTTTCAAATGACAGTTCCTAGATATGGCTTAAATCAAGCAAAGAACAAATCACCTAAGAAGACATAGTTTTACATAATAAAACTCTGCCCGCCAGAGTTGTGTTTTTTAATCAAAACAACTTGAGTGTGTGGAAAAACATTTTTTTCCTATAGAAACTATGCATCTGACTTTTCCTACTCAACCACACTCTTTCTAAATAAATTCATGTAAATAGTGCCATTTATTCATTTGAAAAAATTTTTGTACTTACAGGTATAACAAATTAGTAAAACCCAAGACAGTCCACCACACAGAACAGTGAAGCTTTGCTCTGGCCTCACAGACTATGTTAGATTATTGTAAAAAAAACAAAAAGGAGGCAGATGATAGGAAAGAATAGGGGGAAAAGAAATGAAGAAGAACAAGAAGCAAAAATAATAATATCCCAAAGAAGTTATCTATCTTGCTGCTAAATTTGAGATGAGAATTTTAGAACTGATTTAAGTGATATATATACATGTATATATAAATGTCTTTTCTGAGAACTTTTTAAAACCTGTGCAAAACTACATAAAATCAACGATAAAGAAAAAATCCTGACAGAGGGGGAAAGCACCTTACCTACAGAGGAACAAAGGTGAGAATTACATTTAACTCCTCCTCAGAAAACGTGACCCTCATTGGGAAAGACTCTGATGCTGGGAAAGGTTGAAGGCATGAGAAAGGGGTGACAGAGGATAAGATGGTTGGATGGCATCATGGACTCAATAGAAATAAGTTAGAGCAAACTCCTGGAGATGATGAAGGACAGGGAACCCTGCATGGCATGCTGCATGCAGTCCATAGGGTCACAAATAGTCGGACACAACTTAGTGACTGAACAACAGAAAATATGCAAGCAAAAGAGTTACATGAGACATTTAGTGTTGAGAGAAAGAAACCACTAACCTAGAATTCCTCACCCTGCAAAATTATCCTTCAAAAATGAAGGAGAAATAAAGACTAGAGTCAAACAAAACTGAGAGAATTCGTTGCTAGCAGAGTTGTCTTACAAGAAATGTTAAAAAAAAAAAAAAAACAGGTTCTTAAGAGAGGAGGAAAACAACATAGGTCAGAAACTCAGATCTACATAAAGTGAGGAGGAAACCTGAAGAAGGAATAAGTGAATGTAAAATAAAACATGAAATATGTTGGTTTATACCAGCATTAACAGTCTTAGATGATACTCTGCTAGAGTATACTTTATGGCATTAAGTATAAAAGAAAAGGGAATATATGTGTAGATAAATATAAAATAATTGTAGAAATGCAGTAGAGGGGAAAATGATAGGGCATTTGCCTATGAATTTCCATTACACTGAATATAAAAGTGCAAAAAGCTTTTAAATGTCTCTCAAAGGTTAAATTTTCATTAATTTTATTAATATGTGAACAATCAAAAACTATTATGATTACTTGAAGCAGATAGAACAGGACATTAGGGACCTATTTCCTTAACATGTATTTGAATTTTTGACTTTGTTGCTTACAGTTATACTTGGTGGTGTGCTAGTTAATGTTTAATAACTGGCCTGCAATGCAGGAAACCGGGATTCGATCCTTAGGTGAGGAAGATTCCCTAGAGAAGAGAATGGCTACCCACTCTAGTAATCTTGCCTGGGAAATCCCATGGACAGAGGAACCTGGCCAGCTACAGTCCATGGGTTTGCAAAGAGTCAGACACAACTGAGGGACTAACACTTTCACTTTCACTTTTCACTTTCTGTGGGTCAATGTGAGCCACTCCAGCACACCACAATTTCCTCCTTTCCAGACCAAAGTATTCAGCTTTCATTGCTATCAACTTGCCTATTGTTACTAAGTCAAAGTTTTTTAAAAGATATATTTGCCAAGAAAATCGCCAACTCTGATGAAGCACCTAATTAACTATAATCTAACTGGAAAAGAGTCTGATGCTGGGAGGGATTGGGGGCGGGAGAAGAAGGGCACGACAGAGGATGAGATGGCTGGATGGCATCACCGACTCCATGGACGTGAGTTTGAGTGAACTCCGGGAGTTGGTGATGGACAGGGAGGCCTGGCGTGCTGTGATTCATGGGGTCGCAAAGATCAGACACGACTGAGCGACTGAATTGAACTGGAAATCAGAAATGAAGTCAATGATATTACTCCACTAAAACAATGCTTAATTCCCTGGGGTTTTAGATGTTCAGATTTAAATCCTGTTATCAACTCTTAGGAGACATGATTTTGAGCTTGACACTTAAGCTCTATAACCTTTTCCATATCGCTAAACTGAACATCTTCAGGTGACCTCTTTCCTGGTGGCTCAGACAGTAAAGCGTCTGCCTACAATGCCGGAGACCCAGGTTCAATCCCTGGCTTGGGAAGATCTCCTGGAGAAGGAAATGGCAACCCACTCCAGTATTCTTGCCTGGAAAATCCCATGGATGGAGGAACCTGGTAGGCTACAGTCCATGGGGTCACAGAGTCAGACACGACTGAGCAATTTTACTTTCACTTTAAACTGAACATAATACAAGACCTGCGTGCAGTTCAGTTCAGTTCAGTTGCTCAGTCATGTCCGACTCTTTGCGACCCCATGAATCACAGCACGCCAGGCCTCCCTGTCCATCACCAACTCCTGGAGTTCACTCAGACTCATGTCCATCGAGTCGGTGATGCCATCCAGCCATCTCATTCCCTGTCGTCCCCTTCTCCTCCCGCCCCCAATCCCTCCCTTACTATTGCATAAAAATTAAATAATCCATGTAAAGTACATCAAATCGTCCCTATATGTTCATGGTACACAGAAAAACAATCATATTCTACCAGTTCTTTTTATTGAAAAGAACAAGAGTATTTACAGTTATAAATATCCAAAGTAATAGTCCCTCTTGTGTAAAAATGAATTCACTTTCCTTAGTTATTTATAGTGGCATTTTCAATTTATTTTCAAAAGTGAACAAGTACATTTAATTTAAAAATTAATAAGACCATTACTGTATATTCATTAAAATTTCATGTGATTATTGGAAGCATTTACTAGGTATGCAATTGGCTCATTATATAGAAGAGACAGTAATTAGGCCTTAATAAAAGGAATTTTAGATAATCACTTATAAAACTATATTATTAAATTTGAGATCTCATTTAAAAATCTATCAATAATTTCTATTTACTACAGACAAAGTAAGAATTATATGTTTTGTGAGTATTTAAACAAATAGAATTAATTTTAGAAACAGAAGACAAAGGATAAGTCTTCCAGCCAAAAACAATCTCCTGCTTGCTAGAAAATTGCAATGCAATCAGGAGATTCTGTTGATGTTCTTCTCTGCATCTTAGTTTTCAATAATCAAGGTCATTATTTAATAATGTCAATGGAATCTCTTTTTTCCCCCCCCAAACACTGACAATAAACAGCAAGTTTATTCATGTGTTGTCACAAAGGTCAGTGCATAATTTACTTCACAAATAATACCTGTGTGATTTAATTTGATGCAGGTAATCTGTCTGGCTTTCTTTTTTCCCCTTATTTGTGACTTTGCGAGAGAAGTGAAAATGTTTAATTTCATTTCTTTACTTGAAAACATTTACTCACTTAAAAAGCTAGATCATAAATTCCATGAAGACACCGAGAATATTTTTATTACATTTTTTCCAGCTGCTAGCACAGTGTCTAGAACACAACTGGGGGAAAAGAAAGTAAGAAATAGAGAAGGAGGGAGGGAGGGAAGGAACAAGGAAAGAAAGAGAGAAAAGAGAGAAAAAAGGGAGAGAGAGAGGACAAATGAAAGAATTAGAACCAAATTATCTTTAGAGATAATTAAAACTATTCAGAGCAGTGTTTTCTTACTTCAAAGGTGAGCTCCTTTAACTTTCCTTCATAGTACTTCTTCTACTTTGAAATTACATTGTTTATATGATTAATTGATTTTAATCCGCACTAGACTATTTTGCCTATAGTGATACTCCCAACTTCCAGCACAGGACCAGACACAGAGCAGGTACTCAGGAAACACTGATCAAGCCTCTTTTTGGGTCACCTTGGTTAATTAGCAGATATAAGAGTTCTACTCTAAGACTCTATGCC
Source organism: Moschus berezovskii (assembly GCF_049115385.1). Classification (NCBI taxonomy): domain Eukaryota; kingdom Metazoa; phylum Chordata; class Mammalia; order Artiodactyla; family Moschidae; genus Moschus; species Moschus berezovskii. The sequence goes on from NC_142467.1 coordinate 85,330,884, forward strand.
CTACTTTAGACAATAAGAAAACCCTGCAATAAAAATATAAACAGTGCATAGCCCTACACATTGTCAGTGTGACTTTTGGGTCTCTTTCTATGGCCCAAGGGAAAACACTATGGAAAATTCCCCATACACTCTCTAATCTCTTCTGTTAATCTATTATTTGGCACAGATAGTAATGACACATTGTTTTACCTTCTATAGATTTACAGTAAACCTTGAAACCAAGTTTTATATGTCCTCCAACTTTGTTCTTTTTTGAAATTGTTTGGGCTGATCTAGTTTGATTGCATTTTCATACACATTTTTTGAATCAGCTGTATATTTCTTCAAAATAGCCTGCTGAGATTTTGGTAGGAATTAGATATATAGATCAGTTTAGGTAGGATGGGAAACTGAACAATATGACTTTTTCAGTCCATGATATGATATCATACATTTATATAAGATTTCTATAATTCCTCTCAGCTGATTTGTAATTTTCCATATAGAGGTGTAGAGGTCCTATATAGCTTTCATTAGATCTGCTCCTTAGGATTTGATCTTTTAAAATACCATTATAAATTGTATTAATTTTTAACCTAATTTTCAAATAGTTTGTCAAAAGTATATCATAATACAATTGATTTACATGTTAATTTTATATCCTCAATCTTTCTAAAATCATTTTTAGTTTTAATCATTTTTCTTATAAACAGCACAGTTTTTTATAACCACGATCATATCCTCAAATAATGACAGTTTTACTTCTTGTTTTCTAATATATATTCCTTTCACCTTATTTTATTGACCTATTGAATTGGTATGAACTTCTACTACAAGGTAATAGAAACTATAGAATAGAGAAGTACATATTTTTGCTTTTTCCAAAAATTTAACGAAAAGAATTAATGTTTCAACATTAATTATATTACCATAGATTTCATATAGATTCCTTTTATCAGATTTAGGTATTTCCGTTCTATTCTTATTTGATGAGAGGTAGTGAAGAAAGCTGATTGCCGAAGAATTGATGCTTTTGAACTGTGCTGTTGGAGAAGACTCTTGAGAGTCCCTTGGACTGCAAGGAGATCCAACCAGTCCATTCTAAAGGAGATCGATCTTGGGTGTTCATTGGAAGGACTGATGCTAAAGCTGAAACTCCAATACTTTGGCCACCTCATGCGAAGAGTTGACTCACTGGAAAAGACCCTGATGCTGGGAGGGATTGGGGGCAGGAGGAGAAGGGGATGACAGAGAATGAGATGGCTGGATGGCATCACCGACTCGATGGACATGAGTTTGAGTGAACTCCAGGAGTTGGTGATGGACAGGGAGGCCTGGCGTGCTGTGATTCATGGGGTTGCAAAGAGTCGGACATGACTGAGCGACTGAACTGAACTGAACTGAACTGAACATCATGAAGGGCATTAAATTTTGCTGCATGCTTTTATACAACTAATAGGAAGACTATATGGATTTTATATTTTATTCTGTTGATGAGATGAATTATCTTAATTGATATTCAAATGGAAAATTAACCTCACATTCCTGGGATAAACTCATTGTCCATGTTGTATTATACTTTTTACACGTTACTAGATTTTATTTGCTAAATTTTTTAGAAATTTTGTGTCTATATTCATAAAGCATATTGGCCTGAAATTTTACTCTTATTTTATCTTTGAAAGATATATTTTATTGTTTAAAAAAAAAAACAATAAAAAGAGTTGTGAAACTTTCCCTTTATCATGCTTTTCTGAAAGTCTATACAGAATTGCAATTTTGTCTCTTTAAAATATTTAGTAGAAACCTGGGGTAAAAAACATTAAAATTAGAGGTATCTTGGGGGAGAGAATATAATCAGTCATCAAGAATTCAAATTCTTCAGTAAATATGTCACTGTACACATGTTCTATTCATTTCTGTGTTAATTATGGTTAATGTTTTTCAAGGAAAACACTGCCCATTCATCCAAACTTCAGAATTTATTGGTATATTGTTGTTGTTCAGTCACTCGGTCGTGTCTGACATTTGCAACCCCATGGACTACAGCACTCCAGGCTTCCCTGTCCTTCACCATCTCCCAGAGCTTGCTCAAACCCATGTCCATTGAGTCAGTGATGCCATTCAACCATCTTGTCTTCTGTCATCCCCTTCTCCTCCTGCCTTCAATCTTTCCCAGTATCAGGGTCTTTTCTAATGAGTTGGCTCTTTGCATCAGGTGGCCAAAGTGTACAGTGTTCATAAATTTCTATTGTTTTTGTTTTTAAATCTATAGTATGTGTATCTATTGATGTCCCCTTTGTAGTTCCTGATGGTGGTAATTTGTGTGGTGTCCTTTTTAAAATGTTTTTCCTTGATTAATCTTGCTAGGGATTTTAAATCTTTATTAATCACTTTTTAATCAACTTGTATGATACAGGATGCTCGGGGCTGGTGCACTGGGATGAACCAGAGGGATGGGATGGGGAGGGAGGTGGGAGGGGGGTTCAAGATGGGGAACACATGTACACCTGGGGCAGATTCATGTCAATGTATGGCAAAACCAATACAATAATGTAAAGTAATTAGCATCAGGGTCGATGCATGTTACAGGATGCTCGGGGCTGGTATGCGGGGATGACCCAGAGGGAGGATAAGGGGAGGAGGGAGGTGGGAGGGGGGTTCGGGAGGGGGAACTCATGTACACCCGGGGCAGATTCATGTCAATGTATGGCAAAACCAACCAATATAATATTGTAAAATAATAAGCCTCCAATAAAAAAAAAAAAGAAAAACAAGAGTAAATTAAACTTAAAAAATAGAAGGAAGTAAATAACAAAGATAACAAATGAAAAGCTTGACCAAAAAAGATAATATAGAAAAACTTAATAAAGCCAAATATTGGTTCTTTGAAAAAAAATTTAATAAAATAATATCAAGCAAGATTGAGCAAGAAAAAAGATAAAACTTCAAACTGACAATATCAAGAATAAAGGCAGGGACATTTCCATATTTTCTAAAAATGTTAAAAAGAACCTCTATATCAATAAAACTGATAACTAAGATAAAATGGACAAATCCTCAAAATACACAACTACCAAACTAATTCAAGTAGAAAAATAAATTTTAAATAGCCATATATCTTAAAAATTGAGTTTTACTTGAAACTTTCGCAAGTCAAGACAATTTTATTTGTGAATTCTTTTAAATATTAAAAGAGAAGGAAATAATTTAGTTTCTCTAGTGAATTCTGTCAAACATTTGAGAAAAATAATTCATTATTATGCACACTTTTTAAAAATATAAGAAGATGTTCCTAACTTTTGTCTGAGTTTACCAAAACACTGACACAAAACCTGACAAAGATATTACAAAATATAATCCCAGGCCAATGTCTCTCATGAACATAAATGCAAAAATTCTCAATGAAATGCTAGCAAATTATATCTGGAAATATATTAAAACACAATGTAATATGATCAAGTGGGATTTATCTTAGGGATGCAAAATTAACCATTTGTATAAATCAATATCATTTACCATATTAACTATAAAAGGAAATGACATGTGCAGTTCAATATATGAAGGAAAGCTTTTGGCAAATAAAGTTTTTTATTAAACTAGGAATAGACGGGAACTGCCATAATCTGAAAAGGGCACCTGTTTCTTTAAAAATATCTACAGCTGTCATCACACAATCCTTAAATAGTAAATTCTCTCTTTCTATCATGAATAAGGCCAAGATGTTGACCTTCAAGATGTCTATGTAGCATTGTACTGGAGGTCCTAGCCAACATTAATGACAGAAACTTAAATGAAAGTTATAAAGATTAGAAAAGAAGAAGTAAAACTATACTTTATTCAAATGCAGCACAATTAAGAATGCAGAAAATCCTATGAACCTATGAAAACCTGGTAGAAGCATATATTGTATGCTTCATCAAGGTCATGGGAGTTAAATCAATATATACTTATATATCTATACACTACCAATACTTATATATCTATATATATCTATATACCAATACTTATATATCTATATATCTTATATATATATATCTTATACATCTATATAAGTATATATATAGATATATAAGTATATATATATATATAATACCAACTTATATATCTATACACTACCAATGAAAAACTTGAGAATAAAATTACTAAAGATTATTATCACTACAACAGACTCAAAAAACATTAAATACTTAGTTGTAAATTTAACAAAGGATGTATGGAGACTTCTCAGTTGCAAACTATAAAATACTACTGAGAGATATTTTTAAAATGCCTAAGTATATACCCAAAGATATATTATGTTAATGCAACTAAAGATTTAAGGTTATTAAATTGTCCATGCTTTCCCATGCAATCTCAACCAGAATCTCAGCAGACTTTTCAGCATAAAATTTGATACACTGATTCTAAAACTAACTATTGAAATTTAAAAAAGATCTAGAATAGCCAAAATAGTCCTACAAAAGGAGGAAAAATTTGGACAACTCATTATTTCTGATTTCAAGATTTATTCTAAAGCTACAGTAATCAAGAAGTAGTGGTGCTGACTAAACAATGAACAAATAAATCAATAGATGAAAAGGGAGAGTCTTTTCAACATAAAGAGCTGAAACAACTGGAATTTCTTACATCAGTTCAGTTCAGTTCAGTTCAGTCGCTCAGTCGTGTCCGACTCTCCGCGACCCCATGAATCACAGCACGCCAGGCCTCCCTGTCCATCACCAACTCCCGGAGTTCACTCAAACTCATGTCCACAGAGTCGGTGATGCCATCCAGCCAACTCATTCTCTGTCGTCCCCTTCTCCTCCCTCCCCCAACCTTTCCCAGCATCAGAGTCTTTTCCAGTGAGTCAACTCGTCGCATGAGGCGGCCAAAGTATTGCAGTTTCAGCTTTAGCATCAGTCCTTCCAATGAACACCCAGGATTGATCTCCTTTAGAATGGACTGGTTGGATCTCTTTGCAGTTCAAGGGACTCTCAAGAGTCTTCTCCAACACCACAGTTCAAAAGCATCAATTCTTCGGCGATCAGCTTTCTTCACAGTCCAACTTTCACATCCATACATGACCACGAGAAAAACCATAGCCTTGACTAGACGGACCTTTGTTGGCAAAGTAATGTCTCTGCTTTTTAATATGCTATCTAGGTTGGTCATAACTTTCCCCTTCCAACAACACAAGAGAAGACTCTACACATGGACATTACCAGATGGTCAACACCGAAATCAGATTGATTATATTCTTTGCAGCCAAAGATGGAGAAGCTCTATACAGCTAGCAAAAACAAGACCAGGAGCTGACTGTGACTCAGATCATGAACTCTTTATTGCCAAATTCAGACTTAAATTGAAGAAAGTAGGGAAAACCACTAGACCATTCAGATATGACCTCAATCAAATCCCTTATGATTATACAGTGGAAGTGAGAAATAGATGTAAGGGACTAGATCTGATAGATAGAGTGCCTGATGAACTCTGGACGGAGGTTTGTGACATTGTACAGGAGACAGGGACCAAGACCATCCCCATGGAAAAGAAATGCAAAAAAGCCAAATGGCTGTCTGAGGAGGCCTTACAAATAGCTGTGAAAAGAAGAGAAGCGAAAAGCAAAGGAGAAAAGGAAAGATATAAGCATCTGAATGCAGAGTTCCAAAGAATAGCAAGGAGAGATAAGAAAGCCTTCCTCAGCGATCAATGCAAAGAAACAGAAGAAAACAACAGAATAGGAAAAACAAGAGATCTCCAAGAAATTTCTTACATACCACTCCTTAAATCATACACAAAAGTTAGTGTAATATGGATTAAAGGCCAACCTTAAAAGCCACATATTCTAAAGTAAAGGAGAATGTCTTTATGACCCTAGGATAAGTAAAGATCTTTTAGAACACAAAAAACACTAACCTTCAAAGAAAATATTGATAAATTGATGTTCATCAATGATGAGAAATCATTAGTAATTATAAATGAAAACCACCAAACACACTGACAGGAATGGCAAAAATTAAAAAAAAAAAACACAATCACCAAATAATGACAAACTTTTCAAGTAACAAAAACTTTCATACATTGTTTGTGACAATACAAAATTATACACCCTTTTGGAAAATGGTTTGAAAAGTTCTTGTATAGTTAGACATACACCTACTTATGGTCCAAAAATTCCATCAAAGAGAAGTAAAATCCTATTTTTACAAAAAGATTTGTCCAAGAATGTTTGTAGAAGCACATTCACTAGAGGCAAAAACTAGAAACTAGTTCATTGTCCCACATCAAAAGATTGAATGAACAAACTGTAGTCTCTATCATGGAATACTACTCATAAATGGAAAAGTCAAATTAATTACACATGCAACACTTCTAAAATCTCAAAAACTTTAAATGAGCAAAGTAAATCCTGATATGAGAGTATATATTCTATAATTCTATTTATTTGAATTTCAGGAACAAGCTAAACTAATTACAGCAAAAGATTTCAGGAAAGTGGTTGCTTTCCACAGACGGCAAATTGTCTGAGGAAGGGCACAAGGCAATCTGGGGTGATGAGAATGTTCTATATTTTGATAGAGTTATTGGTTATATGACTGCACACATTTCTCAAAACTCATTGAACTGTACATTTAAGGCTTATTTCACTACATGTACACATACATCAATAAAATTTTAAATACACAAAAAATGAATAAATCAGGCAAAATTAATCTAAAGTGGCAAAACCCAAGACAGTGGTTATACAAGACATGGAACTGTGACTTGACGGAGATACGAAGAAGCTTCTGTAGTGCTGATAACGTTCTGTGTCTTGATCTGGGTCGCACTGTGCTATTATGTTTACTTTGGGAAATTTCAAGTACACTAATGATATGGACTTTTTTTTTTAATATGTGGTACTTCAACACAATTTGCATTTAAAATTTTTGTTGCTAATAATCACAAAGCCCTCTCCATCAATTTCTACCTAGAAATACATATACTGTGTTGCTGATACAATGGCATGCGGGAAGGTTGCTAGCTGTACCACCACATTGTGCATAATAAACTCCTAGTGGAAAAGCTTTAACCTGTTACTATGACAGCATGCTTTGACTATGGCATTCACAGAGAATAAATCATTTCAATTTAATCTGTCCAGTTGCTTTGTTATTAAAGATGACACGGAAGCAACAGCAAGCATCACTAGAGAAATCCCAGCAATATAACATCTGTCACATTGTAATACAGAGGGATCAGAGATCATTCAGGAGTGTCATAATTGTAATTTCAGAAAACCAAATACTATTTATGTGATAACATCCACCTGTATCTCTTTAACTTGCCTTTTCAATTTGCTGCCTCTTTACATCTATTCAAAACTGAAGCATCTCATGTCATTAAATACTATGTAAATAAGTTAGGCCTGATTGTGAAGGATCAGAAGGTAACTGGGATACTTCAGCTTCTGGGGCCAGAAGATTCTATTTTAATACAACACCCATATGGTCCTTGAAGCACAGCTTAAGCATGTTGATAGACGTGCCAAGATTCAGCTAAGGAGATAGACTTTCACCACAGATGAAACTGTCTCCCAGTGAAAGAGAACAGATTAATGAAAGTGTCAGTTAAGGTTCTTTGGTTACAGTCAATAGAAACTCATTCTAGCTAACATATGCAAAAAAAAAGAATTTGTTATAAACTGATTTGGGAATTGCTCATTGTGTTAAGGTGAGGAAGGACAGCAAGGCGTCTGTGGGTTTCTGAAAAGGGGAACTAACATAAATGTGTATTGGACTCTGCTCGGCCCCACTTCACATCCTCTTAGGTGAACTTTTTATTCCAATCGTTGCTACAGAAAGCAGCTGCTGCTGCTGCTAAGTCACTTTAGTCGCGTCCGACTCTGTGTGACCCCATAGACGGAAGCCCACCAGGCTCCCCCGTCCCTGGGATTCTCCAGGTAAGAACACTGGAGTGGGTTGCCATTTCCTTCTCCAATGTGTGAAAGTGAAAAGTGAAAGTAAAGTCGTTCAGTCGTGTCCGACCCTTAGCGACCCCATGGACTGCAGCCTACCAGGCTCCTCCATCCATGGGATTTTCTAGGCAAGAGTACTGGAGTGGCTTGCCATTGCCTTCTCCACAGAAAGCAGCTACACAGGTATAATGCGACAGTCCCGTCTGTATCGGGATTTCTCTGCCACAGAAGTTGCTTGTAACAGCCCACTCAGCCATTCTGGCACAAAAGCAAAAACATAGAGATGTGAAGGAGGTAGCAATTCGTGTGGCAAGCAATGGGGCATGTGCTCCTGGAAAACGTTACCCGCCTCCGTCCCCACCTGGATAATTTTGCACTGCTTTCTACGTGGTTCCACATATAGTCCCCAGCATGACTGAGCCTCACTTGCCAAGAATAGTGATCAGCTTGCCTTGAATAGTGCAGCTCTGACTGGGCTCTCCCTGTTATCTGTTTTATCCTCCCTGTCCTCTACAACTGCTGCTTGGAACTACTTCTCAAAACACATTACCTGCCCACAAGCCCTGTACTAGGCTCTAATCCTTTAGGGAATGGCAACTAAAGTAAAAGTTACCTACAGGGCCCCATAGCTGCCAGAGTGAATGAATTTCAAATCCATTCAGTCATTTTTGTTCCTTTGCTCATGAATTGAATCCTGGGACAGTATACAGTTGGCCAAGCTTTGATCCTATGCCTACTCCTCACATAGGAAAGGTGAGGCATGCTACATACCTCATAATTCAAGGAAATGAAAAGAAAGGGAAGGGAAGAGAAGGGGGAAAATATTGTTCTTTCTATATCTCTCCACGTGTCTAAAATATTCCATGAAAAATTTGAGCAACAAACTCAGTAGAATGCGATTATTTAACAGCACATGTAACATTATATTTACAATGAATTTATTTTTACTAAGTGTTTGACATGATAGGTCACTTCCACTTATGGTGATTAATCTAAAATTCAACAAAAAAATAAAGATGGTTAGGTTAGAACCTCACATCCTACTCATTCTTTGATATTACATTGCCACCAGAGAGGAACCAAGGATACTAGGAAATATGGAGTAAGCACATCCCACAGTATTCATCTCACTAAACAAAATATGTGAAAGTGAAAATGAATGTCACTCAGTCATGTCCGACTCTTTGCAATCCCATGGACTGTAGCCTGCCAGGCTCCTCTCTCCATGGAATTCTCCAGGCAAGAATGCTGGAATGGGTAGCCACTACCTTCTCCAAGGGGATCTTCCCTAGCCAGGGACCAAACCCAGATCTCCCTCATTGCAGGCAAATTATTTACCATCTGAGCCACTAGGGAAGCCCAAACAAAATATATAGAACAACTATATATCAGAAGATTATGAATGGCAGAGAAAAAGACAGGCTGGCCAAGGATCCATGAACTCAGAGAACAATGTGGTGATGAGTTCTTTGGTTTGGTTTGATTTTTATCACTTATCTATCTTGGCCTTGACACTACAGCAGGCTATAACCCTGCAACGCAAAGAGGTAAAGAGATATAAGCAAAAACAAAATACTGCTTTTGCTACCCAAAGAACAGTGAAGAAGACGGTCGTGGGGACAGAACCCTTTGACAACATCTCTCCTTCTCCAGGCCAACCACACACAAAAAAGAAAAAGAAACCTTCCTCTTTCCCTTCACGTCAAGCATCACAGCAACTGTGGAAAAGAGCCATGTCAAACATTCACACACTGTACCAAGCAAGCAAAGCTTCCAGAGTCTCCCACACTCCCTCTTCTCTGGGTGCTACCGATACTATGATACTACTGGATTTTCATTTGCCCCTTGTAATAAAAGCTATGACAAACCTAGGCAGCATAATAAAAAGCAGAAATATCACTTTGCCAACAATCGTCTGTCGAGTCAAAGTTATGGTTTTGCCAGTAGTCACATATGGATATGAGAGTTGGACCATAAAGAAGGCTGAGTGCCGAAGAATTGAGGCTTTCAAACTCTGATGCTGGAGAAGACTCTTGAGAGTCCCTTGGACTGCAAGGAGATCCAACCAATCAATCCTAAAGGAAATCAACCCTGAAAATTCCATTGGAAGGACTGATGCTGAAGCTGAAGCTCCAATAGTTTAGCCACCTGATGCGAAGAACTGACTCATTGGAAAAGACCCTGATGCTGGGAAAGATTGAAGGCAGGAGGAGAAGGGGACAACAGAGAATGAGATGATTAGATGGTATCACCAAATCAATGGATATGAGTCTGAGCAAACTTTGGGAAATAGTGAAGGACAGGGAAGCCTGGTGTGCTGCAGTCTATGGGGTTGCAAAGCATCCAACATGGCTCAGCGACTAAACATGAACAACTGGGTAGTATCCTGTCAACCAGTCCCATTCTGCAATAGCTACAGAGGCAGAGCCTTTCTCCTCACCCCATCCAAAAGCCCGTCATGCTCTACATGATAAACAGAGGCAGCATCCCTCCTTCTTTCCCATCATTCACTGTGAAGACTGTAAAAGAAGCCCTGCCTACAACACCTGCTTTGCACTAAGGGAATATCTGCAAAGAGGAGCACTCCACCCCCTCCCAACTAAATTGCGGGCATTATGAGATTAGACTAAGGAGAGTAGGGACCTGGAAAAAGGGATTCTTTATATCTGAGAATAAAATCACAAGCACACCCAAGCAGGCCATGTGAAACTGACTAGAATCAATAAAGCAAAAACTTTAAAAACTGAACTATTGCACAGAATACCACTCAGATCAAACTTACCTCAGTATTAATAAGCAGAGTAGAATAACGTAGAATAATGCTGCAAAAGTTTGAAAACTAAATTAACATTGGAACTATAACCTGCAAAAGGGAACTAGGTCAGGTTTTCTGAACCTAAACAGGTCTATTGCTCACTGAAACAGATTTACACAGCAACCAGAGTCTAATAACCTAATACTTTAAAAAAAAATGCAATCCAAAATATGTGTCATACAAGAACCAGTAAATTCTCAATTCAAATGAGGAAAGATAAGCAACAATGCCAACACTGAGTTTATCCAAATGTTAGAATTATCTGACTAGAATTTTAAGGCAGTTATCATAAAAAATGTTCCAACAATAAATTATACTCTTGAAATAAATGGAAATATAGAAAGTCCAAGAAATAGAAGATAACTAAAAAAAAATATCAAATAAAAATTTTAAAACTAAAAATAAAATAAATTGAAAAACTCCCTGAATGGACTCAGTATCAGAATGGAGATAACAGTGGGGGAAAAATCAGTGAACATAAAGATCAATAGAAATTACCCAATCTGGACAGCAAAGAAAAAATAGATTTAAAATAGCCAAAGATCCTCAGCAATGTAGGGCAAAAGATCTGTCATTTGCATCACGGAAGTCCCCAGAAGGAATGAGAAAGAGGTTGGGGCTAAAACAATACTTGAAGAATCAGTGCCTGAAATATTCCTCAATTTGAAAAAGGACATAAATCTACAGGAAAAAAGGAGGAACAAGCATAAACAGGATAAATACAAAGAAATGAATATCCTGATATCAGAATATATCCTAATATATGATTCTAATGAATATCCTAATCAAGTTCTAAAAACTACCAAAATAAATAGATTAAAAAATTCGAAAGCAGCCAAAGAGCAGTAATACATTAACTGTAAGGAAGCAACAATTTGAACCCTAAAGTATTTCTAAGCAGAAACAATAAAAGCTAGAAAGAAGTGGCCAACATTTTTCAAGGGGTGAAATTAAAAAAAAAAAAAAAAACTATCAACCCAGAATCCTATATCCAGTGAAAATATACTGAGAGTTTTACCAAAATTAAAATCATATATTTGGTTTCACTTGAAAAATGAGAATACTTGGCCATCAGGCCTAATTTCTTACAGAGCAACAACAGTTTTGAGGCAGAGGGAAATGCTTCCTTTAGATAAGGCATCTACCTTCTAATTAACAGCATGGCTTCTTACCCTGAGTACTGTTTCATTTATTCTACATGCCTGGCAGTTGTAAGTACTGGGTTTATGGCATCCAGACTATTAGTTTAAAAGTTTTTCCAGAAACTCTAATAAAAGCCATAGATCTCCAGAAAGGCATCCATGCAAACAATTTTGTATTTAGTTTCAAAGGTCATAGACTCCTATGACCCTAAGATTATTCAGATCCCACTTTAAGAACCCCTTATTTGACCATCAAGAGTACTATCCTAATCTAATCATAATGAGATTATTGATTGCTCACCTTTTTTCTGTTAATGTTATTTAGGAATGCCTCTAATATTGCCATATGTGTTTGCTGTATTATATTGGGATATTCAGTTCTACTATGGAAAGTAAGATAAGGAAGATAAATGAAACTAAATATAAAAGCAAGAACCTTCTTAAACATATTCAGTTCAGTTCAGTTCAGTTCAGTCGCTCAGTTGTGTCCGACTCTTTGTGACCCCATGAATCACAGCACACCACGCCTCCCTGTCCATCACAAACTCCCGGAGTTCACTCAAACTCATGTCCACAGAGTCGGTGATGCCATCCAGCCATCTCATTCTCTGTCATCCCCTTCTCCTCCCGCCCCCAATCCCTCCCAGCATCAGAGTCTTTTCCAGTAAGTCAACTCTTCGCATGAGGTGGCCAAAGTATTGGAGTTTCAGCTTTAGCATCAGTCCTTCCAATGAACACCCAGGATTGATCTCCTTTAGAATGGACTGGCCTGATCTCCTTGCAGTATAAGGGACTCTCAAGAGTCTTCTCCAGCACCACAGTTCAAAAGTATCAATTCTTCGGCGATCAGCTTTCTTCACAGTCCAACTCTCACATCCATACATGACCACTGGAAAAACCATAGCCTTGACTAGATGGACCTTTGTTGGCAAAGTAATGTCTCTGCTTTTTAATACACTATCCAGGTTGGTCATAACCTTCCTTCCAAGGAGTAAGCGTCTTTTAATTTCATGGCTGCAATCAGCATCTGCAGTAATTTTGGAGCCCAAAAAGATAAAGTCTGACACTGTTTCCACTGTTTCCCCATCTATTTCCCATGAAGTGATGGGACCAGATGCCATGATCTTAGTTTTCTGAATGTTGAGCTTCAAGCCAACTTTTTCACTCTCCTCTTTCATATTAGACATAAAGAAAGTAGTTAGTGTCTATATATGAAGGAATAGTAGAACCAAGTAGTTGCCAAATATTTATGAAACACCTAACAGTTTCTGGGACCTAAGTTGCAGAATGAGCAAACGAACGAAAGAGTGGGTGACTGCAAGACTCAGCTTTTCCGTCTCACTGCGCCCCTTCCTCTCACCACTACCAGATTATGTTTTCCCTATGTTATTGTTTCTACTACATCATAAATTTATTGTCGAAAAAGGCCATAAGTTACGTCGTGTACATGAGATAAGTTAATAAATACCTGAACGCAGTGGTCACACATAGAACAGTGATTCTCAGACTCAAGGGTACATCACAATCACCTGAGAAACTTGTCTAAAATGCAGCTATCTAGGGGCCAGCCCTGGTGGTTCAGACTGTAAACAATCTGCCTGCAATGCGAGAGACCCAGGTTTGAACCCTGGGTCAGGAAGATCCCCTGGAGAAGGGAATGGCAACCCACTCCAGTATTTTTGCTGGAAACTTCCATGGACAGAGGAGCCTGGCAAACTATAGTCCATGGGGTCGCAAAGAGTCAGATACAACCGAGAGACTAACACTTTTCAGGAGCCAGTCCAAGGAGTTTCAATTCAGTAATTTAGAGAGGTGCTATTAAAAATATATATATATATTTTTACCAGAACTCCCACTGCTTTCAATTTAGGGGCTCCATCAACAACATATCAAAAACAATTGAAAGAGGAAACATGGAAAACCTAGGGCAAATGGTAATCTCTGTCTCCACTCTCACTAAGGATACTATTTATCAGATAGATTAAAATGTACTTCGGAGCAGCCCGAAGGACACTGGGGGAAAGATGGACCTAGTTCCTTTACCTTAGGTGATATGATTTGGGGGTGGGGCAGGGTAAGGAAAAGAACTTATTGTCATCAGTGTGAGATACTAGTTTCATGAGCTTATAGAGCCACTGTCTTCTGCCCAGTCAGTTGCTTCTTTTTTATTATTGATCATGGCCAGAAAATGGACAAGAAACAAGAGCCATAGCTTAATTCCTGCTGCAACACTCTCAAGACTTGAATGGTTCTGCTTCTTGTTTGATTGATTTCATAACGCTTATTATTTCAACAGCACTTATTGCATACCTAGAGCTGAACTTAAAACCCCAATGTAAAATTTTAAATTAATATTTAGAATTTTAATTAAATGTTACTTTTAGACAATTTCAGATTAAGGACACACATAACAATCCTCGGGGATTTTTAAGTGGGAGGTTTGTGAAAGCAGAAACACTTGTCAAGTTGAGCAATTACTTCATGTTTGGGCTCATAGTACGTGAAATAAGTAGCCAACTGGATTCTCTTGATTTCTGCTTTACCTTATGAAAAATTTTTCATGGTGTTTTCCAGCCTGCTATCATGTAACAATTGATTTTAGTGCAGTCCCCAACTTTTACATAAAGTTGTCAATCCAATACTCAAGTTTTCATTTCTGGAACATGTATAATCAATTCAGAATTCTAGATAATACGTATAATCATGAAATGTATTAATTAAGAAAAAAATTTTACATATGTTTAAATTATTTATTTACAGTTCCATTGAATTTGTGAGAACTGAATTCCAAGCTCTTTCAATCACTGAAATTCAAAGAAATTCACAACTAATCCAAAGTACCATAAACATGTGTATGCTAAGTAAAGGCAATTGTCTTCCTGCACAAGCTCTTATTTTCCCCAATTCACCATAGCAGTTCACAGAGAAACAAACAGCTAAACTAATGAAGGAAACAAATGGAACATTTATGACACCTTACTTTATGTGATATACCAAGGAAATAATAGCTTGGTTCAGGATTCAAGGGGTATTAAAACATCAATTAAAAATAGTAAGAATAATTCTTTATTTATTGGTCTGTACCTTGCTTACTTGGATAATGCAGGTGATGGCTACACTTCTAATTTTCCATCCAATAACAGATTATAAAAACAGAAAGAGAAGTTATGATAGAAGAGTTGTAGGATTATTTAATGCTGTACTGAGCCGGACCCAGACAACTACAGAAAAAACACACAGTCAACTGATATAACATAATACATCAGTTTAGGGCTTTTCTGAGTAGTGCAAAAAAAAATACCCCAAGTCCCCAGCAGGGATTACTAACTTCCTATCTTATAGGAATAATTTAAAAACAATTAGACAGACTAATACAATCCCCCTTAAGGTTTAGTTAACATTTTATGTTGGTTTCACACTATTTTCCTTCCCTTATGTTTAGATATAAAATAGTAATTTTCTTTCAAGTTTGCTATTAATAATATGACATGAGAATATTTTCCCAATTTCACTATTTCTTACTTGGTGAACTTACTAGTATCCTTATTGTATTGGAATTTTATCCTTTTGGAAGTAGTATTTGGCTTTTCAAATCTCTAAAGGCCCTAATTCTGAATCTTTATTAAAGGATTTTTATTTCTTAAGACATATTCAAAAGAATTTTACATTAAAAATAATTTTTATAAAGCTCTTCAGTAATCTGGGGCCTCTCTGACTCTGAGATTTACATAGTACCTGACCAAAAATTTAGTATGTCTTTTGGTAAAATGTTGTTTCACAGAAGAAAATAAAAAGCCTAATGAGAGGATTGGATATTGAAGGATTTTCATCTGGAGAAAGTTTATCCTATTGGAGAAAGAACTACAAAAAATACATTTTAGCATCCTAGCTAGCCATACCACCACCCAGCAGTGAAGCGCACCCAACCACACCCATGGGAGTTTTAGTCTCTCAAGATTAAGAATTCATGAAAGGCACTTCCTTGGTGGTTTAGTGGTTGGAACTTTGCCTTCCAGTGAAGGGGATGCAGGTTCAATTCTTGATCAGGGAGCTAAGATCCCATGTCTTGTGGCCAAAAAAACCCCAAAACATAAAACAGAAGCAATATTGTAACAAATTCAATAAAGCCTTTGAAAATGGTCCACGTCAGAAAAAAAAAAAAAAAACTCTTTAAAAAAAAATTTATGAAAACAAAAGGTGATACACATATGAAGAAACCTTCCTAAATATAAGCAAAATGGCAAAGAAAAATAACTAAGAGAAAAACAGAAAAATAGGAAGTGATAAAGTTAATTCATATATCCAGACCCACAAAATGGAAGCTTCCCCAGTGGCCCAGCCCATCTCACAAATCAAACCTAATCAGCCTGGGCTTATGAGAAATAACTGAGAAGGAAATCTAACATAAGCCAGTTAGAATCCTTATCTCAGCTTTAAGCATCTTACCTTACTGTAGGAAGCAGAACCTGACAGCCCTGTCAGAAAGCTCCGATCCTTCTGTATCATGTTTCATGTTTCATGTTTCCTCTCCTAAAATTCCCTAAAACTCACTCTTGCCTAAAATCCCTCAGGAAGAGTGCACCACTGCTTCTGAGGCACTGTACTCTACCAATCCATGGACTGTTTTCCTTTTAATAAAGGAGAGCAAAATCATCACTAAATTGTTTTAGTTTTGTCATTTGACAGTTCTGGTGGGCCAGATAGGACCTTAGAACAGCTCCTGAAGATCCCTGGGATGGCTCTGAGACCAAGAGAAGGTAACCACAGAGCCAGTTTGTTTGGCTGCCTCTTCAGCTGCTCCCTGAGATGTCTAAGAAACTTCTCTCTGATCAAATTCTACTTATTTTGCATTCTGGGTTCTTCAAGTTTTTCTGCCTAATCCTTCCAGGTGGAGAATCAAGGCCTGAAAGACTTCAGATTTTTCCGAATGAGACTTGGTGGGGAGGGGGGGGTCACTGTATTTGGACTTGTTTTACCTCATCTCAAGGAAACCCCCTCCAGGAGGTCCCAACAGGTCTCAGGAGCTACACTCTGGCAACCAGAAACAATAAGTCTGATTGAATTAGGGAAGGCTCTTTCAACAAGGAAAAATAATGGGTATGCCTCAATCTAAGAAAGCAAGATGGATAGCAACCATTAGGAGACTCACAAAGCCTTGAGCGAAATCCACAGAACAAACCGCTTTGGGGACTTAGGGAAATAAATTAAGACAAGAAATGTGGGCTATTTTGACCAGTGGCACATCAAAATCTACTTGAAACTATTAAAAGCCATGAGGGAACCATCCACCATAAAGAAAACTTCTTGTGAAAAGAATATCAGGTTTATTGTTATGAAAATTTCATAAACCAAAGCTTCAAAATTGGTTGGCATGCATTGAGCACTTAAGAGTTGTTAGAGTGCTCACCACTTAACACTAAGACTCCTGTGCTAGAATAAATTGGTCATGGAACAAGTTAGATTGACAGTAGGTCACCAGTCAACCTCAAGAAATTCTCTGTGCAACGAGGTACACTGTGAAAGTGAAGGTGTTAGTCACTCAGTTGTGTCTGACTCTTTGCGACCCCATGGACTGTAGCCCACCAGGCTGCTCTGTCCATGGAATTCTCTAAGCAGGAATACTGGAGTGGGTTGCCATGCCCTTCTCCAGGGGATCCCGACCCAGGGATCAAACCTGGTCTCCCACATTGCAGGCAGATTCTTTACCATCTGAGTCACCAGCACCACTTTCCTCTTCCCTCTGAGAGACCCAAAGCTTAACTAAAGTAACAAGATCCTCAAGTTTCAAAGAACTGACCATGCCACCTCCCAGCACATCTTACTTTATGTCCAAGAACTGTGGTTTTGGAAGCTATAGATAGCTACCAAATTACAAAACCTTTCTAAGACAACCTAGAATTACAGTGTCTATATGTGAAATGTTCTAAAATACACATTTATTCTTTAAAGTTCACTTGAAAGTTGTTTAGTCACTAAGTCTTGTCCAACTCTTTTGCAACCCCATGGACTGTAGCCCACCAGGTTCCTCTGTCCATGGGACTTCCCAGGCAAGAATACTGAAGTGCCATTTCCTTCTCCAGGGGATCTTCCCAACCCAGGGATCAAACCCAGGTCTCCTGCATTACAGGCAGATTCTTTACCAACTGAGCTATCAGGGAACAAAAAATTAAAGACACAAGATATACCTAAAACCAAAGACTGATGTGACTCCTACCCCCTCCTCTAACTTTCCCTGAGTCTGCATAGTGTACCAATTCTTTACCTAAATTGCCTTTTCACTCTGAAGAGTTACCAGACCATAAACAAAAGTCTACAGCTAGTGACCTTAGAGACACCCCCATACCTACCATAAAGAGGAGCCTCATGGAGCCCCTCCCAGGGTTGATGAGACTCTGGAGGATTCCCCAATAAATTACCACCAGTTATTCCCATAGACAATCAAGGGGAAACTAAAATTAAACTTATGAAAAGCAAATTCTTTTCATTAAGGAAATTCTGGTAGATACTGGAACTACACTCTCCACACTAAACCCTACTTGTTCAGGACCCTACAGAGGGGATCCTGGAAAAACAGGGAGAAACTGGTGAGGAGTGAGGATTCTTACCAGAGTCAGCCTTCTCAGATCACTGTTTGTAATCTGGTCAAGCAAGAAAGGTAAAATTTCACACTTTTTCCTTTCTAAATCCAGATCCATTGGTTATTGATCTTTTCTATCCTAGGGACAGCTATTGGCTTCTTGTTTGTCTCATTTTGTGTCCTGAGAACTCAGCACGGCAATCACCAGGTTGGGAACCCCCAAAATACAACCAGACTGAAATGTGGGTTGTGCTCCATCTGTAGCTAGATACGACCAAAACGTGAGTTTGTATCATAAAAATAAAGCAACTGGATTAAATTATCTTAAATGTTCCTTTCATTTCTAAAATTATTTAACTAGATGAAATTGAGTGACTTCTCTAAGTCCAGCTATTAAGATAAACCCAGTAGCCTAAACTGTAGAATTGGATAGAAATTCCAGTTCAAATGACCTTAAGAAGAAAAAAAAAAAAAATTATTGATTCACTTAACTGAGAAGGCCAGAAATAATCCTGTCTCCATACATGATTGGATTCAGAGATTCAATGATATCATCAGCACTTGGTTTCTATCCAGTTCTTGGCTCTTTTCCACAGAGTTGGCTTCTTTCTCTGGCTTCACATTATGGCCCCTGACAGCTCTACAATCATAATCTCCCAGGATGATCTCTGACTGGACTATTTTGGCTGACATATACAGCCCTGAATCATTGCAGCCTGAGGCTCAGACTCAACTCTGACTGAATTGTGAATTTCTCCCCCACTGCAAATTTTCTGTTATTTTCATATGAGTACATTTTAACTAATATAGGTTTTGATACCAGGAAATCAGGCACTACAGAAAAAAATACTGGTTTCATAGAATATATAGGATACAGAACAGAGAGGACCTTACTATTTCCTCTATACTTCTTTCTGGAAATCTTATAATTTATTTTCAAAATACATTTCTTTTATGGTAAAACTCAATGTGCTACTGAGGCTATAGCGTTTGGGGACTTGATGGCCCACTGTAAACACAGAGGAAAGTAGAAAGCCTCATTAAGAAAGGTCATTTCTATAATCCAAAAAGATAGAATTTTGTAGTTAGAAAAACTGAATGGTCTACCTTAACAAATACTGATGCTGGACCAGATAGGGAGGTAGGTAATTTGGAAGAATATATGACTGAGGGCTTCCCTGGTGGCTCAGAAGTTAAAGCGTCTGCCTGAAAAGTGGGAGAACCTGCTTTCGATCCCTGGGTCAGGAAGATCCCCTGGATAAGGAAGTGGCAACCCACTCCAGTATTCTTGCCTGGAGAATCCTGTGGCTACAGTCCACGGGGTCGCAAAGAGTCTGACACGACTGAGCGACTTCACTTTTCACTTTTTTCATGACTGAGGTACAAGAAAAACATGAGACTCAGTCAAGTCCTATTAATGATTCTCTGCCTGAAAAAAGGTAGACATGTTGATGTGCACCAACCCACAGCTATCGTTTCAAATCTTTTCCAGGGACAGGCCAAAAAAAGATCAAGGCCATTAATCTACGATCCTAGGAAACAGAGTCTTCTTTCTAGGAGACCAAACTCTTAAACTCAAAAGACATGACTACATTAAAATCTCTTGATATTGTATCACACGGTGAAAATTATAAGTACATATGGACTGGGCTTGATCATAAAGAGCTATGACTTAGATCCTAAATCTCTGACACACCCCCAGGAAGTGAGACACTAAAGCTGTGGAGCTCCAGAAAGGACATCATACTCAATGCCCACCTCATTTAAAAGACAATGGAGAAAAGTGACCTTCCCAGGTGGGAGGATACAGGGTGAAAGAGAAGGACCGACAAGTGAGTTTATCCCAGAAAGCAGAATTAGATGCTGCCAATATGTAACACAAGAAACTGGAGAAGAAAATGGCAACCCACTCCAGTATTCTTGCCTGGAAAATCCCAGAGGAGCCTGCGGGCTACAGTCCATGGGGTCACAAGAGTTGGACATGACTTAGCAATTAAACCACCACCATATATAACACAAAAAGTCACTACACTACCAGGTGAGAAAGTTCTATTTCTAGCCACTAGACTATGTTGTATGCTATGTACCAGGGAGCCAAGTGTGCACTGTGCTTTTCCAAATGAAATTTTCTTTGTGTTTATCTTGTTCTTTCTCCATGAGATTAAAGTATGTTGGAAGTAAATAATAATAGTGTTTCAGATTTGATACTATGAAAAGCTACATTTAGATGTGATGGGAGGAAAAGTAACTCAACCAGAGACTTGTAATCAAGACAGTGGAGATACTGAGCTGTCCCACTTGCGGAAAAGTAGATGTTCTGTGCCGATGAGAGCATTTTAAGGGTGCATATTTATTTGTGAAAGAGCTAAGTTTGGATGTTGAGCAGTTAAAGGGAAGACTATGTTTAACAACTGGTTAAATCCTCAACATCTATCCCAAACTTTTCCCATTATATAATAACAATAGAGTTTGAATACTTTTTCAAAAATAGTTCCTGAATTGTCGAACCAATGAGTATAACCTCTTCTCCCTTGTTGGTGATTAGTTCCAAATCCAGGGCCAAATCAATCAGCAAATTCCTCTTACAAAAATGACTCATATAGGGATAAGTGAAAGTGAAAGTCACTAAGTCATGTCCATCTCTTTGAGACCCCATGGACTATGCAGTCCATGGCATTCTCCAGGCCAGAATACTGGAGTGGGTAGCCTTTCCCTTCTCCAGGGGATCTTCCCAACCCAGACATTGAACCCAGGTCTCCCGCATTGCAGGCGGATTCTTTACCAGCTGAGCTATCAGGGAAGCCCCTGGTATAAGTAGGTGACCTAAATTGTCTTGCCCTTGGTATAGGGATGAGGCTGCTGCTGCTGCTGCTGCTAAGTCACTTCAGTCGTGTCTGACTCTGTGTGACCCCATAGACGGAAGCCCACCAGGCTCCCCCTTCCCTGGGATTCTCCAGGCAAGAACACTGGAGTGAGTTGCCATTTCCTTCTCCAATGCATGAAAGAGAAAAGTGAAAGCGAAGTCACCCAGTCGCGTCCGACCCCCAGCGACCCCACGGACCGCAGCCCACCAGGCTCCTCCATCCATGGGATTTTCTAGGCAAGAGTACTGGAGTGGCTTGCCATTGCCTTCTCCGATAGGGATGAGGAGGTGACCTAAATTGTCTCCATCAAAATTAAGGCAAGGATTTATGTGATACTGTCTCCATCAAAGTGAAAATAAGAATTTATGTTAAATTTTTGGTGGAAACTTAAATAGAAAGTCAATGAGATGAAATCAACACAGAGGATGATAGAGTAGAAATAGGGAAAGTACATCAGTACCAATATCCTCGGTGAGCCCAAGAATAACAAATCCTGGAGTCTGTACTTCCTCTGGATTTCCAGTTATGCAAGATTAAAGACATCATTGTTTAAGTCAGATTCGTATCTTATAGCCAAAACACCCTGGCTAGTAAGATATCTCTATACTAATGACAACTTGTATCAGTTAGGAATTGCAGTCAGCTGCAAGGAATAGAAACCTCAATGACAGTGACTTAAATACACTAGAGGATTTGCTTTTCTTATGAAATATGACATCTGGAGATGGACAGTCCCAGATAGACACTGATTCTTCTATCATTTTGTTCAGACTTCAACATGTACTTGTCACCTTATTTTCAGAAACAGAAAGGAAGGAAAAGGCAAATAACGAAAGATCAATGCCACTCTTTTAGATAGGATTCCCTAGTGACTAGTCAGTAAAGCATCCACCTGCAATGCAGAAGACTGCCTGCAATACAGGACACCTGGGTTTGATCCTTGGGTCTGAGAGTTCCCCTGGAGAAGGAAATGGCAATCCACTCCAGTATTCTTGCCTGGGAAATCCCATGGACAGAGGAGCCTGGCCGGCTACAGTCTGGGTAACTAAACCATCAAACCACCACTCTCAGTTTTCCACAAAGTACATATGAAGCACTTCATTCAAAATGCTACATACATTTTATTGGCAAGAGCTATATCATGTGACCATCCTATGTTTAAGGGAAGCTAGGAAATATTATTTTTATAATTTGGACCTATTTCCACTAACAAGGCAAGTAAGAATCATATCTGTAAGACTGAAGGGGAGATTGGCATTAAGTAGGAAAACCAGTCACCTCTGCTATACTCTCAAATGAATGTCTCCAACTCGGGCCTCTCCTCTGATCTCTTGAGTCATATATCAAACATGTTGCTTAAATTCTCCATACTTGTGGACTATAGACTTCTCAAACTGAATACGTGCAAAACAAAACCAGTTAGCTTACATTCAGTCTGTCCCCCCATGATAGTTAATTTCTTGTGTCAACTAGACTCAGCAACAGGGTACCCAGACATTTGGTCAAACAGTATTCTGGGTGTGTCTGTGGAAGTATTTGTAGATGAGATTTAAATTTGAATTGGTAGACAAAATTAAGCAGACTGTCCTCCCTAGTGTGGGTGGGTCCTGTCTAATCAATGAAAGATCTGAATAGAACAAAAAGGAAGGATTTCTGAGATCCTTCTGAGTAAGAAGGGTTTCTGGCTACCTGATGTTTGAGCTGGGACATCAGTCTTCTCCTGTCCTCAGACTAGAATTTATACTATCAGTTCTCCTGGTTCTCAGTTCTTGGACTTGGATGCAACATATACTATCGGTGATTCTCCTGGGTCTCCAGCTTGCTAAATGCAAAACACCACCCAGCCTCCATAGTTAAATGAGCCTTATAATATATCTGTCTCTCTGTGCATCTCTGTCTAGATTGATAGATAGATATAAAGATATATAGCTATCTGCTTCTCTGAAGAACTCACCTCAAGTCATCAAAAGTTCAGTCAGTGTACCACCACTTAGCCACTGAACAACTGTGCCAGTTAGAAAGTGTACCTCCATACCTGCAGAACCCTCAAAACGTCATTCAGCTTTTATTCACCCTTTCCCGTGCATTAAACTCATTATCACACTGAGTCAGTACTTCCTTCCAGTGTATTTCAAATAACTCAATTTCTCTCCACCTCCAATGCTGCCACTTTAGTCAAGTCACTGTATCCTGAAATTCTGACTCCTCTGCTTCCACTTAATCCTTCATGATATAATTTTCATGTAACTTTTAAAACCTGAAATCAGATGTCACTCTCCTACTCAAAACTCTCCAATGGTTTACCATAATACTTCATCTTACCATGGTCAACCAGATCTCATGAAGCAGTTCATCTTTACCTTTCCAACTTCCTCTCACTCCTTCCTTGCTACCTTTCAGCCACAATGTCCACTTCTCTGGTCTTCTGATATACCAAGCTCTTTCCCCATAGCTGTAATTTTGCACTTCGTGGACTGATCCACCTCAAGATTTTCACGTGGTTAGCTTATTCTCATCATTTAGATCTCCTCAGACTGGCTTTTCCCATTCTCTCCAATCTTTCATCATTTAACCGTGTACTGCTGTTAGGTGCTAAGTCGTGTCCAACTCTTTCCAACCCCATCACCTGCAGCTCACCAGGCTCTTCTGTCCATAGGATTTCCCAGGCAAGAATACTGGAGTGGGTTGCCATTTCTTCCTCCAGGGATCTTCCTCACCCAGGGATCGAATCCCTGTCTCCTGCTTGGCAGGTGGATTCTTAAATACTGAGACACCTAGGAATCGTCATCTATAATCCCCATCTGTAATTATTTTGTTTTACTGTGTCTCATCCCCTAACTAGTATATACGGTCCAGTAAAACAATGCCTTTAAAGTCTTTGAAGTTAGTTAATATTTCTAAGTCAAAGCACAATGTTATTTCTTAGCCAATATTCAAAGAATTTACTGAGTGATTCATTTATTCATTCAACAATGGTTTACTGACGTTTTAGAAGAAAGTTCTCCAAGCACTGAGCTACAGTAGTAAATGAAAGGACGAGAGTTCTTGCCTTCATGGAGCTTATTCTCTAGGGTAGGGAAAGACAGACTAAACAAATAGTGTGTCAGAAGGAGATCTTTTTATGAAAAGACCCCACTGGTTATTTGTTTAGAATAATCTCTCTTTCTCATTACTTAAAGACTAGACACCAAGAAAATACTGGGAAGTTTGGCACATTCATTCCCAATAATCCCTTAGAATTTGCGAATGCTGTCGTAAATACTGGGAAACCAACCAAAGAATCAGTTTCCCTGACATATATAGAAGAAACTAATACAGGACTCTGAGGTGGGTGTAGGAGGATACTAAATACTTGCTGACTGAGATTATGAGTAGATAGACAAATACGCCACAGTCAAACTCACTGTGAAGATTCACCACCTTATTTATTCCAAGGCCAAAAAGGTCAACAAGATGAAATGTGATGTACTAATTACAAATGTCAAAATGCTGAACCAAAAGGAAGCTGGTACTACATTGAGAAGGGAAGAAAATAAACGGGATACCAGATTAGATTACTGCCTGTCACCAAAGTTTACAATAGGACTGACTGCCAGCTGTGGAAATGCCATTAAGGAAAGGTATGCCATCCCACACTGTCACTCTCCCTCTTGCCAAGGCTCCTATAAACACACAGCTGGGCATTTCCTAGCAAAGACGTTGGTGTGCTCTCTCAATTTATTAACAATTGCTTCATCTTTTGTTGATACCAAGGACCAAATAATTCTAACATTTCTCATGGCTGATGAAATGAATTGCTAAATTCAGACTTTGGGGATTATTTTGCCAATAATTCTTGCCCAGATTCAAGATAAGATCACTTCCAGTGTGTTCACAAGTTTTAATGACACCTGCAAGTCACACATTTCAGCCTCAGAGTGCTAACCTGCTCTTAGAAGTTCTACTTGGTGCTGAGTGTGTAGAAGCCAAACACAAATGAAGAAAAATCTAAGTAAATGTTACAAGTAAACTGTAACAATAATGATAGTAATGTTTTAAAACCTAACATTTACTAAGTCAGGCACTTTACTAAGCACTTTATTATGCTTTATCTCACTTAGTCCTCACAGTAGTGTTGTAAAATAGGTACAATTATTTTCCATATTTTACAAAAATATTAAACCGGTAAGGAGGAGACAGATGTTGGAAGTGTGTGCCTGTTATTGTTCTGGAGGAAGCAAGAAGACAAAATGGAAGGGAAAAAGGAAAAGGAGTAGGATAGCAATGGATTTACACCCTCAGTCTTACTCAATTCCTTTGACCAGATTAGAGTTCAAATTGATCATAAACAGAAAAGCAGTAAGTTTCTTCAAGATATCACAGAAAGTGGTTTGCTATGCCTAGTAATCACATTTCTTGTTCAGTTGCTAGGCTGTGTCCAACCCTTTCTCTGACCCCATGGACTGCTGCACGCAAGGCTTCCCTATCCATCACCAACTCCGGAAGCTTGCTCAAACTCATGTCCACTGAGTCAGTGATGCCATCCAACCATCTCATCCTCTGTCATCCCATTCTCCTCCTGCCTTCCATCTTTCCCAGCATCAGGGTCTTTTCTAATGAGACAGCTCTTCGCATCAGGTGGCCAAAGTATTGGAGTTTCAGCTTCAGCATCAGTCATTCCAAAGAAAATTCAGGGTCGATTTCCTTTAGGATTGACTGGTTTGATGTCCTTGCAGTCCAAGGGACTCTCAAGAGTTTTCTCCAACACCACAGTTCAAAAGCATTAATTCTTTGGTGCTCAGTTTTCTTTGTGGTCCAACTGTCACATCCATACATGACTACTGGAAAAGCCATAGCTTTGACTATATGGACCTTTGTCAGCAAAGTAATGTCTCTGCTTTTTAATATGCTGTCTAGGTTGGTCACAGCTTGTCTTCTAAGGAGCAAGTGTCTTTTAATTTCATGGCTGCAGTCACTGTCTGCAGTGCTTTTGGAGTCCAAGAAAATAGTCTCTCACTGTTTCCATTGTTTCCCCATCTATATGACATGAAATGATGGGACTGGATGCCGTATCCTGCATAGAAGAAGCCAATCAAGGAAAAGGTATACACTGGGTAATTTCATTTATATAAAATTCTGGGAAATCCTGACTAATGTATACTGACCAAAAATAAATGAGGTATTGCTTGTGAATGAGAGGATTACAAAGAGCATAAAAAAGTTTTGAAAAGGACCAGTGCGTTCATTATCTTTATTATGGTGGGAGTTTCATAGGTATATTCATATATCAATCATCAAATTGTGCACTAAAATGCAAATGGTTTACTTTATGCCCATTTTACCTCAAAAAACTGTTTCTTAAAAATAAGAAAAAATTGGCACGAAATGTTTCCTATTCTATGTGTGCTCAGTCATTCAGTGATGTCCAACTCTTTGCAGTCCCATGGACTATAGTTTACCAGGCTCCTCTGTTCATGGGGTTTTTCCAGGCAAGAATATTGTAGTGGGTTGCCATTTCCTCCTCCAGGGGATCTTCCCGACCCAGGAATCAAACCTGCATCTCCTGCATTGGCAGGCAGATTCCTACACCATGCTCTTTCTATTTCCCTTTGGCTTTGGAGGATATCAGACAAAAGACATAAACCTATTCTAAAGTGGTTGGTGCCTGGGAAATTTCCAACAGATATTGACAGAAACACTAAATACATGACATTTCAGTATCAAACTTCACCCTGCAGAGTGAGGTTTATTTAGTTGCTTAAGTGTTGTCCAACTCTCTGTGACCCAATGGGCTGTAGCCCACCAGGCTCCTCTCTCCGTGGGATCTCCCACACAAGGATACTGGAGTGGGTTGCCATTTCCTTCTCCAAGGGATCTTCCCAACTCAGGGATTGAACCTGTGTCTCTTGCATTAACAGGTGGATTCTTTACCACCTGGGAGCTACCTGGGAAACTACAGAGCTATAAAAGCCTAATGTCATAGAGCAATAGTACTGATGCTAAAGAAAATTGTTCCAAAAGATGCTTTATCTGGGTAATTTGCTTTGTCCCTTGCTTGACTTCATTGTTTCTCGTGATCATCTTGGTTCCTAATTAATCCCAAACCTAGAAAACCATATGAATCTTAATTAAGTATGTTACTTTATGAGTTATGTAAAAAGTCAAAATTTAAGAATCATAAAATCTATTGTTATCACACTATATAGCTCCCTTGATCTAATGTGTAAAAAGTAAAACAGATCTTTATCTCATATCAGTTTGCCCTGCATTTCCAAAATGGCATATGCTGTGTCACTGACACTTCAGAGAATGAGCCACACGGAGGGGCTTGCACAGGGTCAGGTCTGCTGAGTCAGGGGCTGTTGAAGGAAGTATTCTGGAACCCGGCTGTACATACCACAGGCATTTGGAGTGGGTTTAGCTTGGAGGCATTTTACAGTAACTAAGTACCTGCTTCTTTAAAGCCTGTTCATTACTGTGATCTTTTTCCTAAGTTATACAGCATAATGAGCCAGAAAGTCAATGGTAGAGCCTAGAGGAGCACAAGAGCTGTACAGAAATGCTGAAAAAAGAGAGGATTTTTCCAAAGGAGCTGAAAAAGGATGGTAGCCCTCCCCCACTCCCTTCTACAAAGGAGAGCTCAGGAAAAGGTTAGTTTCCTTGTGATTAAGAGTCTACACCATTAAAATTTTTAAGTGACTGACTGAAGGATAATGCAGCAGATTTTACTCAGCATCAGATACCTCAAGAGAAATTCAGCTTTGCTTTATTACTTTTACTGCCTGCACACATTTTCCCTTAGAAATAAAAATTAAACCTTCGTACAATTGCTTCCAAATACATTTTATCTTTATTCTAATAATGATTTTCACGAAACATCTATAGCAAATTAAAATGTTTCTTTTAAAAAAATGCATAGAGTTATTAAGAAACTGATGAATATATGAATATATGCAAGGATAAATAAATACCTGCTGTGAACTATCCATCTTTCTAAGTGCCAAGGAGTGAGTACTCCTTTTTGCAATTTGCTTACCTTTTAGACGAATATCATAGTCAAAACTATTCAAGAATATATAGAGGGGTGGGAGTATGGAAATCTCAAAAATAAATTTATTCTTTCTCTTTTTCACTCTCTCACAATTCCTTACAGTGATACAGACCATCAGAAATTAAGATAGCTTATTGATAACAATATACAATAGCCAGATAGGAAAGTGAAAGTGTTAGTCTTTCAGTTGTGTCCGACTCTTTGTGATGCCCTGGACTATAGACTGCCAACTTCCTCTGTCTATGGGATTTCCCAGGCAAGAATACTGGAGTGGTTGCCATGCCCTTCTCCAAGGGATTTTCCCATCCCAAGGATAGAACAAACCTGTGTCTCCTGCATTGGCAGGCAGATTCCTTATACTTCCTGAGCCACACAGGACTGGAAGCAACTCAAATACTCATTGATAGATGAATGGATAAAGATGTGGTATACAGACACAACAGAATATTACTTGGCCATAAAAAAGAATGAAATAATGGCGTTTATAGCAACATGGATGACCTAAAGATTATCATACTAGTTAACAGAAACAGACTCACAGACATAGAAAAACAGGTGGGATGATTTGGGAGAATGGCATTGAAACACATATGTTGTCATATGTGAAACGAATCACTAGTTCAGGGTTGATGCATGTTATAGGATGCTCGGGGCTGGCGTGCGGGGATGACCCACAGGGAGGATAAAGGGAGGAGGGAAGTGGGAGGGGGGTTCAGGAGGGGGAACTTATGTAAACCCGGGGCGAATTCATGTCAATATATGACAAAACCAACCAAAAAGAAAAAAAAGAAAAAAACTTATGATTACCAAAGGGGAAAGCGCATGGGGGAGAAATAAGTCAGGAGTTTGATTAGCAGATACAAACTACTATATACAAAATAGATAAACAACAAGATCCTACCATATAGCACTGTGCTGTACTTAGTCACTCAGTTGTATCTGACTCTTTGCAACCACGTGTACTGCAGCCCACCAGGCTCCTCTGTCCATGGGGATTCTCCAGGCAAGAATACTAGAAAGGGTTACCATGCTCTCCTCCACGAGATCTTCCCAACCTAGAAATTGAACCCAGGTCTCCTGCAATGCAGGCAGATTCTTAACTGTCTGATCCAACAGGGAACCATATTCAATATACTAGAATAAACCATAATGGTAGAGAAAATTTAAAAGAGTGTATATATATGATTATACATTTGCGAATTATTTTACTATACACCAGAAACACACAAGATTGTAAATTAGCTAAAAAAAAAAGTTTTTAAAGATTATTCAGTGATATTCTTACTTCCTCCTTTTGATGAGCTTAATTTATTTTTGTAGGCTTTGAAATGTAAAATAGGTAGAAATGAGAGAAATACTGAAGGTCTCTTGGGGAGTGGTCAGACCTATAATAATAGTGGCTACCATGTGTTGAATGCCTCCTGCTTTCCAAACATCCATCCCTTTTAATATTGCATTCTTCCACACAGTTTGCTTTTTTGTTCTCACCACTTAACAAATAACAAAATTGGAATTTAGCAAGCTCAAACTAACTTGCCCATGGCCCTATAAATAGTGGGTGACAGAGTCATGAACCAAAGCCAGATCTTCATGAAAGCAGCACATGTTATTTAGTGATTTTAACTTTCTGGGAAAAAAAAAAAAAACCTGCTCACTCCTAGAAAAAAATTATACATGCATGCACATACACCTATAAATTCCCCAATTTCTGGGCCCATGTCCTTATATGATGAAGAAGAAAGTTACAGGACTAGAAACTAAAGCAAAACTTAATATTAACATGGAGGAATAATACCACTAATACTATGTCACCTATTGTCCTGACCCTCTTCCATGTGCTTTACGTATATTTATTCAATCTTCACAAAGTCCAATAAGATAGTTCCTACTATTTTCCCTATTTTACTGATGAAGAGACAAAGATGAAATAATTTACATAGGATCATATGTAGTAAATACAGAAACCAGATCCACATTTAAGGGGTCTAGCTCCAGAGTGGTACTATTTATTTTTTGTTGTTTCTTTTTTTTTTCCTTTCTCATCTGTTGCTGCTGCTAAGTCACTTGAGTCGTGTCCGACTCTGTGTGACCCCATAGATGGAAGCCCACCAGGCTCCCACATCCCTGGGATTCTCCAGGCAAGAACACTGGAGTGGGTTGCCATTTCCTTCTCCAATGTGTGAAAGTGAAAAGTGAAAGTGAAGTCGCTCAGTCGTGTCCGACCCTTAGCAACCCCACAGACTGCAGCCTACCAGGCTCCTCCATCCATGGGATTTTCTAGGCAATAGTACTGGAGTGGCTTGCCATTGCCTTCTGTAATCTAGATTACTAGCTCTAGATAGTAGTCAATTTTTTTAATAACTAACAACTTTGATGAAGTGGGCTGTGGCATTCCAAATTATCCACCTCTAGAGGAGCAACCCGGAGAAGGCAATGGCAAGCCACTCCAGTACTCTTGCCTAGAAAATCCCATGGATGGAGGAGCCTGGTAGGCTGCAGTTCGTGGGGTCGCTAAGGGTCGGACACGACTGAGCGACTTCACTTTCACTTTTCACTTTCACACATTGGAGAAGGAAATGGCAACCCACTCCAGTGTTCTTGCCTGGAGAATCCCAGGGACGGGGGAGCCTGGTGGGCTTCCGTCTATGGGGTCACACAGAGTCGGACACGACTGAAGTGACTTAGCAGCAGCAGCAGCAGAGGAACAACCCCACGTCCAAGTAACGGTGGCTGCGCAGGTGCAGGAGGGCCGAGAGGAGCTACTCCACGTTCAAGGTCACAAGGGGCGGCCAATACCCCTCGTCCAAGGTAAGGAGCAGCGGTTGTGCTTTGCTGGAGCAGCCATGAAGAGATATCCTGCAAACAAGGTAAGAGAAACCCAAGTAAGACGGTAGGTATTGCAAGAGGGCATCAGAGGGCAGACACATTGAAATCATAATCACAGAAAACTGGTCGATCTGATCACACAGACCACAGCCTTGTCTAGCTCAATGAAACTAAGCCATGCCGTGTGGGCCTGCCCAAGATGGGTGGGTCATGGTGGAGAGGTCTGACAGAATGTGGTCCACTGGAGAAGGGAATGGCAAGCCACTTCAGTATTCTTGCCTTGAGAACCCCATGAACAGTATAAAAAGGCAAAATTATAGGATACTGAATGAGGAACTCCCCAGGTCGGTAGGTGCCCAGTATGCTACTGGAGATCAGTGGAGACATAACTCCAGAAAGAATGAAGGGATGGAACCAAAGCAAAAACAATACACAGTTGTGGATGTGAATGCTGATAGAAGCAAGGTCCAATGCTGTAAAGAGCAATATCGCAAAGGAACCTGGAATGTTAGGTCCATGAATCAAGGCAAATTGGAAGTGGTCAAACAGGAGATGGCAAGAGTGAACGTAGACATTCTAGGAATCAGTGAACTAAAATGGACTGGAATGGGTGAATTTAACTCAGATGACCATTATATATACTACTGTGGGCAGGAATCCCTTAGAAGAAATGGAGTAGCCATCATGGTCAACAAAAGAGTCCGAAATGCAGTACTTGGATGAAATCTCAAAAATGACAGAATGATCTCTGTTCATTTCCAAGGCAAACCATTCAATATTACAGTAATCCAAGCCTACGCCCCAAGTGGTAACACTGAAGAAGCCGAAGTTGAATGGTTCTATGAAGACCTACAAGACCTTTTAGAACTAACACCCAAAAAAGATGTCCTTTTCATTATAGGGGACTGGAATGCAAAAGTAGGAAGTCAAGAAACACCTGGAGTAACAGGCAAATTTGGCCTTGGAGCACGAAATGAAGCAGGGCAAAGGATAATAGAATTTTGCCAAGAGAACGCACTGGTCATAGCAAACACCCTCTTCCAACAACACAAGAGAAGACTCTACACATGGACATCACCAGATGGTAAACACCGAAATCAGATTGATTATATTCTTTGCAGCCAAATACAGAGAAGCTCTATACAGTTAGCGAAAACAAGACCAGGAGCTGACTGTGGCTCAGATCATGAACTCCTTGCTGCCAAATTCAGACTTAAATTGAAGAAAGTAGGGAAAACCATTCAGATATGACCTAAATCAAATCCCTTATGATTATACAGTGGAGGTGAGAAATAGATTCAAGGGACCAGATCTGATAGATAGAGTGCCTGATGAATTATGGATGGAGGTTTGTGACATTGTACAGGAGACAGGGAACAAGACCATTCCCATGGAAAAGAAATGAAGAAAAGCAAAATGGCTGTCTGGGGAGGCCTTACAAATAGCTGTGAAAAGAAAAGAGAAAAGAAAAGGAGAAAAGGAAAGATATAAGCATCTGAATGCCGAGTTCCAAAGAATAGCAAGGAGAGATAAGAAAGCCTTCCTCAGTGATCAATACAAAGAAACAGAGGAAAACAACAGAATGGGAAAAACAAGAGATCTCTTCAAGAAAATTAGAGATACCAAGGGAACATTTCATGCAAAGATGGGCTCGATAAAGGACAGAAATGGTATGGACCTAACAGAAGCAGAAGATATTATGAAGAGGTGGCAAGAATACACAGAAGAACTGTACCAAAAAGATCTTCACAACCAAGATAATCATGATGGTGTGATCACTCACCTAGAGCCAGACACCTTGGAATGTGAAGTCAAGTCGGCCTCAGAAAGCATCACTATGAACAAAGCTAGTGGAGGTGATGGAATTCCAATTGAGCTATTTCAAATCCTGAAAGATGATGCTGTGAAAGTGTTGCACTGGATATGCCAGCAAATTTGGAAAACTCAGCAGTGGCCACAGGACTGGAAACGGTCAGTCTTCATTGCAATCCCAAAGAAAGGCAATGCCAAAGAATGCTCAAACTACTGCACAATTGCACTCATCTCACACGCTAGTAAAGTCATGCTCAAACTTCTCCAAGCCAGGCTTCAGCAATACGTGAACCGTGAACTTCCAGATGTTAAAGCTGGTTTTAGATAAGGCAGAGGAACCAGAGATCAAATTGCCAACATCCACTGGATCATGGAAAAAGCAAGAGAGTTCCAGAAAAACATCTATTTCTGCTTTATTGACTATGCCAAAGCCTTTGAGTGTGTGGGCCACAACAAACTCTGGAAAATTCTGAAAGAGATGGGAATACCAGACCACCTGACCTGCCTCTTGAGACACCTATATGCAGGTCAGGAAGCAACGGTTAGAACTGGACATGGAACAACAGACTGGTTCCAAATAGGAAAAGGAGTACATCATGTATATTGTCAGCCTGCTTATTTAACTTCTATGCAGAATACATCATGAGGAACGCTGGGCTGGAAGAAGCACAAGCTGGAATCAAGATTGCTGGGAGAAATATCAAAAACCTCAGATATGCAGATGACACTACCCTTATAGCAGAAAGTGAAGAGGAACTCAAAAGCCTCTTGATGAAAGTGAAAGAGGAGAGTGAAAAGGTTGGCTTGAAGCTCAACATTCAGAAAACAAAGATCATGGCATCTGGTCCCATCACTTCATGGGAAATAGATGGAAAAACAGTGGAAACAGTGTCAGACTTCATTTTTGCAGGCTCCAAAATCACTACGGATGCTGATTGCAGCCATGAAATTAAAAGATGTTTACTCCTTGGAAGGAAAGTTATGACCAGCCTAGATAGTATATTAAAAAGCAGAGACATTACTTTGCCAACCAAGGTCCGTCTAGTCAAGGCTATGGTTTTTCCAGTGGTCATGTATGGATGTGAGAGTTGGACTGTGAAGAAAGCTGATCGCCGAAGAATTGATGCTTTTGAACTGTGGTGTTGGAGAAGACTCTTGAGAGTCCCTTGGACTGCAAGGAGATCCAACCAGTCCATTCTAAAGGAGATCAATCCTGGGTGTTCAATGGAAGGACTGATGCTAAAGCTGAAACTCCAATACTTTGGCCACCTCATATGAAGAGTTGACTCACTGGAAAAGACTCTGTGCTGGGAGGGATCGGGGTCAGGAGGAGAAGGGGACGACAGAGAATGAGATGGCTGGATGATATCACCAACTCGATGGACGTGAGTTTGAGTGAACTCCGGGAGTTGGTGATGGACAGGGAGGCGTGGCGTGCTGTGACTCATGGGGTTGTAGAGAGTCGCACACGACTGAGCGACTGAACTAAACTGAGCTTAGCTTTCAATTACCAGCAGTATATACTAGAATGGAACATCAATTTCAGACCTCCTCTCAAAAGTGTGAAAAATATTAAAGACAAAAAGACAAAACTCTCTCCTCTTTACCTCTTTTTTTACTCAGACTTCATCTTATTCTTTGGAAATCTTACATGCCTACTGAACCCAGATATAGAAGTTGCAACAGAAAAATTGTGCTGTGAATTATTTGAAAACATTATTTCTAAAAAAGTGTTACTTTGGGGAGAAAGAAAAAGAGATAGCTCATTTCAATCCATGTGTATTTCAGTTCATTTTAGAGAGGTAATACACAGGTTGAGCATGTATTTGCTCTAGATAAGTTAGATAAGTTGAATTCTTTTAGAATGAGTATTGTCCATAGACTATCACTGAGATCTTTGTGATGTTCTGAGTAAAAGCCAAACTTTATCCTCTCTGCTCCAAAAAAGAAACTTTTTATCAGACTTGAGAATACTCCTGGTAATAATACTGCCTTTAGCCATATATCTCCTGGGCCAGTTTTTTCCCCTGAGAAACTATGGCTTTGAAATATTTCATTTGTATTGGTTTTGTTGCCTGTAATACTTTGTTTCATTGAAAATTTTCCAATCTGAAACATTTATTTCCAATGAGGAAATATATATAAAGTAAATAAATTCCACCATTAATCCAATAAAAGTTCTGAGTACTCACTATGTGCAAGGTATTACATTAGACACTATAAATAATAACACTATGGCAATAAATCAAACAACTTCTGTTGAATTCTAAACATATAATTCAAGATAAGTGCAAAATTTATATTAAATATTCTGGCTGAAAGAAACTTTTAGAATTTAATTATCATAGGTAAAAAAAAAAACTAATTTAACTAGAAAGGGAAAAAAAGAAACTTGACAAGACAGTGTGCTAGATATGAGGAGCATCACTGTATTGGAGTTATTTCATTTTTTTCTTAACAGCAAATCCATGAATGAAGTCTTGTTATTTTCATCATACAGTTAGAAAGTTATATGAATTGCTTCTGGTAGATGGCTGATCATAGTATTAAGGTAGGAGAAAGGTCTCCTGTTCTCTAGGTTATGCAACCTTTAACCCACCTATATTTTGAAGAAATCTTTGGAACTGGTAAATTAGATAATACACACCAGTGCTTTAGCATGATACCCGACAAGATTAAATGCTCTACAAATAAGAGCTGATGATAGTAATAGCAATAGTAATAGCAGAAGTATATCAAGCCAGCATCTGAAATCCGCTCCCCTCCCATGGTCTAAAAGTCCCCACCAGGAAAAGCGGACTAATCTCAACCTCTCCACATCACATCTCTAATTCCTTTCCATACAGATTCTAAACTTCCTAACTTCTCTCTACTGACCGGATGTGGGATTGCTTGTGACACTGCTTTTGAACTCTCAGTAATCCCACTTACCCACTGCCACTTGCCTTTTGTCCATTTATCTCTTGTTTCATTATCATGTTATTGGCATAAAACAATTTTCATTCCTTCCCTCTTTCCACTTCATCTCCTCCCAATCAACCCGTTAACTTTTGTCATTAGCAACTGAGATATTCCTTCAGAGCTTACACAATGATAAATCGAGAGCTTCACATGAACCTGGGACTCAACAAAGGTGGAAATATTCTGGGACTTGCCTCCATCTAAATTATTTTAAAGTTCAGCTCCTGAACACAGCTGGCTTGCTATCAGCAATCTGAACAAGTTTTAACAACACTGGGTCCACCGCAAGGTTATTCCTTCAGTATTATACAGAAATTACTATAGATGAAGGAAATATGATACAAAGAAATAAAATAATTTAGCTTATTTTTATGAAGTTTCCCTGATAACTTGGCTGATGGAAAGAGAAAATAATTTTCATAAGAGTCTAGCTGTTGTACATATGAAATATTCCTCACAAAATAACCCTTCTTCCCCAAGATACTAAAGCACAGGACTGTGTGCCTGTGTAGTAACTATTGATTTAAAGAAAGGAATTCTTTCCTCTTTAAGCTTTCATATTCTCTCAAGGTTTGTAATCCAATCAGATGATATTACCTATTCAAAATGTAATCTAGACCTCTGATAACTATGAACTTTTACCAAGTTTTAGCTCCTTGCATATAGGCACGGGATTTAGATCTATGAAGTCAATATAAAAAGCAATGTTCACAACATGGCAGTCCTTTGCAATCACTCAATTCATCGAATGAAGCAATTTGTGTCAGATTCATATGGCTTAGATTTATTTACACAGATTGAGCCATTGAATATCATTTAACGTTCATCCCTTATTCTGAGAATGGCACATAATTCAGGAATGCTGAATCAGAAGAGCCATCCTGGGGGACTAATTCTCAAAAACCAGGATAACATGTATCTGCTTTGTCGAATTCCATTTAAGCAGAATTAGAGGTTACCTTACCAGATGCTCTAAGCGCTAGTAATGAACATGCATTTCCCTCTATGAGTGTTACAATAAATTCAGAAAAGGTCCAGTTCTGACATCAAAAGGGCAGCAACATTATATCACTGACAATATGCTAGTAACAGTCACTTTCACTTATTCCTGCTCTTCAGTCTTATAGTGGGTGGCTTATATTTTGTTTTATTACATCTTCATCAGTTCAGGTCAGTTCAGTTCAGTCGCTCAGGCGTGTCCAACTCTTTGCGACCCCATGGAGTGCAGCACACCAGGCTTCCCTATCCATCACCACCTCCCTGAGCTTCTTCAAACTCATGTCCATCGCGTTGGTGATGCCATACACCCACATAGTGTTTTCCAAATTGAGCCAAAACCCTGCATTTTTGTGTGTAAGTACTCTAAGATTTCACACAAAGTATAACAACAATTTCTCATGGATTCATGCATTGTAGTACCCAACATCACCCTGAAGTATTATCTTTCCAACCAATTACTGAACAACACAGCAACATTCTCAGAGCCTTAGGGATCAGAACTGAATCTGCCTTCTTTTTCAAAGAGCTTCCTCTCAAGGGGGTACCCAAACGTACCTCCTAGTCCCCATGATCAATGACATGTCCCAGCATTACCCAGTATACACCTGGGCAATATTTCAAATATCCCTTGTCTACACATTCCATTTCTACCTCCAAATCTTCTCCAAGTTGTCTTTGCACTAAAAGAAGCAATAACAAATTTCCTAAACCACTGCAGATGCCTGAGTACTTTTTTATGCATACACTGTATAAATAGCATTTTAATAATTAAGCTTAAACGTTACAAGGCAATTAATACCCAAAAAGAAATAACATTCTCATCCTGTTAATTCCAAAGAATAACAAGAAAAAGAAAAGAAAGAAATAGAGGAAAAGATGGACAGAGAAGGAAGGAAAAAAAGAGAGAAATATTGTTTAGAATTTGGAGGTGAGCACAGAAAAATGGCTTTAATCACCTTGAAAGGGAGAAGGCAGTATTAATAAGAAAAAGTGACACAGACCACTGAGTGAGCTTTAACCTGAGATAGGCTGATGTCAAACACTGCAATAGAGAAATTCTCCATCACAGAACTGAACATTTTTCTGCTAAACTGGGTAAAGATGATATAGTGGTTGCTAGTCATTTTTCAGAAGGCTGGTTTACATTTTGGGGAATATCCCACATAATAAGTCCCAGCAGGAGACAGGACCTAATTTCAGATAGATGCTAAAATTTCCAGAAACTCGCTGTTGGGGTTTCTCCAGTAGCTAGGGTGTGAGTACATGCCCTGGCCCCAGCCTTTCAAGACGAAGGAGCTCTAGGGGACCTCCACTGGTAGAGGGGCTGAGGGCTGAGGAACCAGCTCCTCAGGTAACAGTGGCAAACAAGCTGCAGGGCTAATTCAGAGGTGGCAGCATCAGTTTTTCTCACCAGGTCTGTTCTGTGACACCACCCCAGGCACTTTGTTCCAGCTGCAGACCCCTAAACTGGTTTTAAGCCCTCCTATTGATTCTGTGACCTAGACAATATTTTATTTTATTAAATTCCTTTTCTGCCTAAATCAGCCAAAATATATATACCAAGGGGCAACCATCTAATGGAGCAAAGTAAGGACTAGAATGATTTTCAGTTCAATGCCTTTTCCATCACACAATGCTGGCAGTGTCGATTGTCTAGGGTGTTACTTTTGTCACAGATTGCTTTTGTTTTTTATTTTGTTTTGTTCTAAGAAAGATCATTTTAGGATTCTATTTGAACTGTTTGCATTTGGTGATCTGATAATTTGTTAATGTTTAGAAACAGATCATGATGAGAAATTCAGGAAAATGTCAAGCATTCAGAGGCCCAAATGATGATATGGAGAGTAAGCTTATGTTATGACGCTCCTTGGGGAAAATACACTTAATTAAAGCTGCATCCTTCTGAAAGGTTCTGCTTAGCTAGTATTACAGCCGAGGACCTTGGAATTTTAATGGAGCCCAGTTCACACATAGATATAGTTAGGATATTTTCAACCTTGAACTGTATGAAGAAAACAAAAGGATTTGTTGAAAAGAATTGAACTCATGGTATAGAAAGAGAGCTATCTACATATACAATTAACTTAAACACAACCGTGAATAGCAAATAGTTTGTTGCATTGTGTTCAGGTGTGTCAGCTTCTGACATTTTTTAATGGGTTGTGACAATATATAGCTTAGTCTGTCTTTTGAATCAATTTGAAATATTTTTCTTCTTGAATTGTCTCAGTGTTGCTGATGTTCATCTGTATGTGAAAGCATTTTTGTCCCATGCTATCTTGGCCCTCATATATCAGAGTCATCATTTTTTTTAAATAAACAGTCCTTCTTTAAACCCACTAAGTGCTGAAATACTTCATAGTATGTTGTTATTCCACAGTATTCTTCAAGAGATTTGCCTCCCTCCAACACACTCTGCAGAAAGCCTAACACTAATACACTATCTACCTTCACTAGAATGGCTTCACTAACCTGAGCATTCTATGCTCTAACTAATCTATACCCTACAATTTTGTATTTTTCATTTTCCAGATGATATAAAAATGGAAAGTCTTTCATACTAATCAAGCACTGACAAGTACCCCCATTTTTTGTTAAGACCCAAGTTGAAATCAAATTTACCACCATCCAGAAATGCAGACTTCATGAAAGTGCTCCCCCCACCCACCAAAGTGTGTTCAGTATGCACACATGCATGCACACATCCACACACTCATACACACATGTTCCAAATCAAGTGGCTTGCAAAACCAAAACAGGGAGCATATGTATGGATGGCCACATATTTTATCCTCAGACCCTCTAGAAATTCCATCCTTTCCCTAAGTGGAGGTATTTAGTCATGTCTACCTAAGGAAATCAATTTTAATGACCTCTCTCCCAAAACAAAGCTGAACTGACAGTTCATTTCACTTTAAAATTACTCTAAATTATCCACACTGTACAGGATCCATTGTATGGATTATCCAAACTATAAATAATCTGAAAATGACACATCCTTGGTTTTACAATGCATTACCTTTCTGAAACCAAACTAAAGCATTAATCATATTTGGCTTCAGCAAACGTTAACATTTCTTTACAAGCCCTAAGTCCAAACACTGAATGAGGAGACTTGGGTGTAAGCTAGAATCATGCTATGCTCCAGAGAAAGCCAAACTTAAAGTTTACACCACTAACAATAACCCACAGATCAGTTCATCCCCTCCAGGAGAGATCAGCTCTAAGCCAACATGTGATCCATCCTCTGGAAGGTCCAGTGCATCCATCCCTTCCGTCTTGATCTAGATTATTTCAGTTGGCCTTG
The DNA here is from genome assembly GCF_049115385.1 of Moschus berezovskii. NCBI lineage: Eukaryota > Metazoa > Chordata > Mammalia > Artiodactyla > Moschidae > Moschus > Moschus berezovskii. Next base: position 85,371,135 of record NC_142467.1, read on the forward strand.
CTGCTAGCATACTCCTTGACACATAGAGATGCATAAATTGCTTTTAATGATATATTTGGGGCTTTCAAAGTAAATAATCAGGTCTGGAATCATTATTATTTTAACAGCTGCCACACTAAACAACTTTGAATAGGTCACGCTCTGTCTTTGGACTAAAGTCTAATGGTCCGAATGTTTAAGATTGGGAAGATGGGAATGGGGCAGGGAGAGGCAAAATCATGTTCACAGCATGATCTCTGAAAACATCAAAATATTGTCTGTTCTGGCCTTTTGTGAAGTCAGCCCTTCAGCTATTTGTTCAGGTTTCCCTACAAATTTGATGATGAATGAGATTTTTCCAAGGGGTTTTACACACAGCACTTGTATTTCACTGGGCTTGGTGAGTATTTTAAACAGATGAAGACAAAGAAAGCCAGCCATGTAATCCAGCATCTGATTGCTCTTCCACATGTCAGTGGTGAAAGGCACAACTCTGCCTTGAGCAGCTCAGAGTGGCTGACTGATTGGATCCAGTAAAGGCTGATAAACTTTCAAATGTTCCTTCAACACAAGAAAAATAGCATCAAAATGGAAGACTGTACTACACTGCTTTGTATCTTATGAGAGAACCCTAGAAACTAGTGCTTGCCACCCCTGGCCACAGAGAGAGAAAAACTGGAAAGCATTTCCCAGACTGTTTCAGGAATCACCAACATCTGGAGGACGAAAGCTGACCCATATACATTTTAACTTCAAATGACTTCTGAGGTTTTGACTGTAATTATGCATTTAAACAATGAATTACTAACTTAGAAACAAATTTCATTTGCATGGTGAGCATTTCCAGAAACAAAAATTCAAAATATACAGTGAGGAAAGAACAGGTAGAGTTCATTCTTTCTTTACATCACATTTCCTACAGCCTGGGGAAAGAAACGTTTGCACATGCTTTACTCCAACAGTCTTCCCAGGACAGGATGAGCAAAGAGCTCATGATCCACATGAGCTATATCTTTGGAACCCAGGTAACCACTCTATCTCAACAAATAAGAAAATCTGATCCTATCGGAGGGAGTTGATAACAGAAAGAGATGATGAACAGGATTAAACCTTGGGATACAATTTCATGCAAAGGGACCTCACCCTCCACGACTCTGCTTAGTTACATACATGTCACCTCTCAATGCTGCAAAAACGTCCCTAGAGGGTTTGCTTATATACTTCTTTGAAAGAGCTGATATAGAAGGCTTTAATGAACAGGTCCATAAATAGAAGATTTCCCTTGGATTCCAGGCCTGGAATCTTCCACACAGCTAAATAACAACCATTCACAGTGAAATTACACATAATCAATAGTCTGTCCACCAACCCAAATATCCCAGGGACCCATTCCTGAAGATTTTATTGTCCATCTATTCCAGGCCTGCGTACAGTGGAGCCTATCGACTCAGGCACAGCTGTTTTTCTCCTGTTGGCATGTGATTATTTTCAAGAGTTTTACTAGAACAGATGTTTCAAGAGTGTGCTGAGTACACGACTTTCCTCAACTGACACTTTTTCATTTATGTAAACAGCAGATTGCTATGCTGCTGTCTTTTTGAGATGGTGAGGGAATGGGTGGAATCACCAAATAACATCAGTTTTCTTCAACATTATGAAGCAGAGTCTTTTCAGTCCAGCGCCCTCCCCACAAGCCCTGCTGGAAGAGACCCTCTGACTATCCTCCCACTGCCACTTGTTCTTTCTTTGATCCTTTTTCCCATCAGACTGTTGGAATTTGGTTTTTCTACATCGAGACTTTTTCAGCTGGAGCAAACTGAAATACATCAATGTCCAATACAGAAGGCAATTTTCTCTGCTTGGTTTGTACCTGGTCCAAATAGTTGAATTTAGATAACAACTTATTTCCTGAGAGTCAACATGTACTTCTGCTTGAACCCACAGCAGAGTCAACCCCATATTGGTGCTAGAAAAAAATCTGTTACTATGGAAAATAATATTCCGCTACACATTCATCAAAAGAGACTGCCAACCTTGTCGTTTCTGCATCAGCAGAATGCACATAGCCCTTAAATGGAAAAGTTTTCCCACCTAAAGAACACGATTTCAGATCTTTAAGCATGTAATACAGATGACTTTTGTGTTTAATAGGTTAAGTGATTCTCCAAAGTATTGGTAGGGAAGTAAAGATTTTTCTCTGACCCTCACTCCTCGTAAACTGCTTCTTTCAGGATTAGCACAATTGTTCAAGTGACTTTAGAATTATTCTAAATTTAGAATATTTGGGGAAACTATCTGGAGGCAGGAGAAGATGGATTAAGGGCATTAAGAAGATGGAAGAAGGGCAACTCCTCTCTGCCCTTTCAGACATAACCTTTCTCTTCACAGTACCTGAATTCAATACAACTTTGTTCTTTCTACAATTTCATCTTCAGTTCCAGTCATTAGGAATTGCGAATTAAATGACCATTTCATATCCATCTCCTTTTCACAATGAACCAATCAGCTCACAGTTAATCATTCAGTCAACATTTATAGAGTTCCAGTTATAATTTATATGCTTTGCTATGTGCTGGGAACATGGATGTGAGTCAAGCGTGGTCACTGGCTGGGAGGGAAGAAACACACAGAAACGACTGCCGAGAACAAGAGCTATGTTCAGAGGAAAGCACCAAGCACACGAGGGAAGTGTTCATTTTCTCTCTACACAAATGAATTAACTCGCCTTGAGCTAGAATTTCTACAGAAAGGAAGCTCTCTTTTCCCCCTTCAATCCAATACTTGTGTCTGACTGAGAAAGAAGGACAAGGATTGATGGAAATAAATATTAATTACCAAATAACATCTGTAACAAGATGTCAAACAGGACTTTTCCTACAATTGTGGCACTGAGAACAACAGATGATGAGAAACACTGCTTTCTGGGAAGAAATGTTAGGGTAGCCTTATTAGAATCCTAGCCTATCAGTGACCATCTCCTACCTCCAGTCCACACAAGAGAAGGCTAGAGATTAGGGAGCACATTTAAAGGGAATTCACAGAAGGAGGAAGGTGACGGCGGAGCACTCCCCTCTGCCTCCCAAGAGGTGCTCCGCCTGCAAGCCAAGCACGGAAGGTTCTCAAGAGAATCAACCAGAAGTACTGGGGGTTTCTGCAGGAAAGGAAATGATTTCTCATGAGTACAGAGTACACTGATGAGTGTATCAGAGGTGAGTTGTATCCTGGTGCTGCAAGAAAATTTGGGGGAGAAGTTAACACAAATTCCTAGAATTGGGCAGGGGAGGATTCAGGAAGCAAAGATTAGAAGCAACCTCATACCTATACAAACATAAAAATAGGAAGTCATCTAAGGCAGACAACAATGACAGAAACAATAATCACGTGGCAAGAGGGGAGCACAGCATTCGCTTAAATGCAGTGGAAATACATTTGAAGTTTCTATAGTCAAGGGATATTTTGGAGATGAACAAGGCATGAACCTGAAAGGACCTCAGGAAACCGACTATAGGAAAATGCTCCCAGTCAAAAGGATCTATGGATTCATGGTGGGGGTCAAGTATATATATGGAAGGATCTCAATGTTCATTATCCTGTAAGAGGGAAGAGTAGAGGGAGGGAGAGCAGAGAGGAAGCTACTGTCTATATCCTTGTTATAACAATGGACATCAACAGCCAAGTTGCAGGAGCACTGCTCACATCAGTCTATGTCCTTTCGCTAAATCCACCCTCCCCACATCACTCACTCTGAGGGAGCCAAGAGCAAAACAAATAGGAGCGGCTTGGAAAGCAAGGAATACAAAGAAAGAGACCAAATCAACTTCTTGTTCTGGGTTTTGTTGTGGTAGCTACAGACTGAGCAAAGGTAGTCTGAATCTTTAACTGGATTAAAATTCGAGGTTTGACATTGAACTAGGTTAGTTTTTTTAAGACAACTTTATGATTAGACTAATTTATAGCTTTAAAAAAAAAACCTAATTTATAGCCTAAAAAGAAACATATACATATAGAGTCGAGGAGAAGGAACAAGATGGCGGAGGAATAGGATGGCGAGACCACTCTCTCCCTCACAAACTCATCAAAAGAACATTTGAACGCGGAGTAAAGTCCACAAAACAACTGAATGCTGGCAGAGGACATCAGGCACCCAGAAAAGCAGCCCATTGTCTTCGAAAGGAGGTAGGAAAAAACATAAAAGATAAAAAGAGAGACAAAAGAGGTAAGGACAGAGCTCCGTCCCGGCAAGGGAGGCTTTAAAAAGAGAGAAGTTTCCAAACACCAGGAAACACTCTCACTGGCTAGTCTGTGGCGAGCCTTGGAACCTCAGAGGGCCACATAACCGGGAGGAAAAAAGAAATAATTAAAACCCACAGATTACCCGCCAAATGGTAACTCCCAGCGGCGAAGCAGCACAGACGCCTGCATACGCCACTAGCAAGCGGCTGGGCAGGGAGGAGCCGGCTGAACTGCTTAGAGAGAGGACTGGGCTTGAAAGCCTCGAGAACAATCTGAGAGAACTGGGGATAGCAAAGCAGACTGGGATAGCTTCCCCACAAAAAGGCAGAAAGCTCAAACCTAAGACTCCGCCAGACCCGCTCACAGAACAAAGGGCTGAGCTGAGTGAGCCAGCTGCAGTCGGCCCATCCCCCATCCCCCGCCGAGACAGGCAGGGAGGGCAGCCAGAGCCGGAGGGGGCAACTGCGGCCCCAGAAAGGCATCGGATACAAACTGCAGGCAGGCTTGTTGCTAATCAAGACTTCCTGGGCTCAGGCCGGTCGATATCCGCCTGAGAAGGTGTGCCAGTTGTACACCCAGAAAATCGAGTGGCAGGGACTGGGGAGGCGATAAGTCGCAGCAACCGCGCTCGCCAAACACCTGGTCACATGAGCTGCTCGGACCGGGGAAGGCGCAAAACGCAGACCCAGCCAAGTCTGCGCCTTTGTGGAGTACCCGAGAAACTGAACTTGAGACACTCAGACCTGGGAAGTGCATACAACCCAGCACCGGCCTCCGACAGTTCCTGGCAGAGCAACCTAGAACCTGTGCAGTGTAGATTGGGACAGCACACGCATTGTGAGCAGGGGCAAACCCACTGTGGCCGAGAGGCTGCGAGCACTCCCCACAGACGCCAGAGATATTTGTCTGCAGTGTTCCTCCCTTCCCAGAACATGACTGAACAACTGAGCCTTAAAAAGTGTCCACCCACCCCCTAGTATCAGGGTGGAAATTAGACACTGAAGAGACCAGCAAACAGAAGTTAAACAGAGGGAACTACCTTGGAAATGACAGATAGAGAAGTCTAGAGACTACTCCAAGAATAAGACCAAAAACCAGAGGCAAGAGGCTTAAGCCCAAATCCTGATAACACCAGAGAACTCCTGATTCCGGGGAACATTAATCGATAGGAGCTCATCAAACGCCTCCATACCTACACTAAAACCAAGCACCACCCAAGGATCAACAAGTTCCAGAGAAAGACATACCACGCAAATTCTCCAGCAACACAGGAAAATAGCCCTGAGTTTCAATATACAGGCTGCCCAAAGTCACTCCAAACCCACTGACATCTCATAACTGATTACTGGACACTACATTGCACTCCAGAGAGAAAAAAATCCAGCTCCACCCACCAGAACAACGACACAAGCTTCCCTTGACAAGTCACCCGTCCAACCCCACACACAGCGAGGAAACTACATAATCCACAAACGTCCAGAAGAGGGAAAGGCCATCCCAAGCAAAGCAATATAAGCAAGATGAAGAGGCAGAGAAATACCCAGCAAGTAAAGGAACAAGATAAATGCCCACCAACACAACAAAAGAGGAAGATATAGGGAATCTACCTGATAAAGAATTTTGAATTTTGATGGTGAAAATGATTCAAAATCTTGAAAGCAAAATGGAGTTACAGAAAAATAACCTGGAGAAAAGGATTGAGAAGATGAAGAAAGGTTTAATAAGGACTTAGAGGAAATAAAAGAGTCAATATACAATGAATAATGCAATAGATTGGCCACCTCATGCAACGAGTTGACTCACTGGAAAAGACTCTGATGCTGGGAAAGGTTGGGGTTGGGAGAAGGGGACGACAGAGAATGAGATGGCTGGATGGCATCACCGATTCTGTGGACATGAATTTGAGTGAACTTCGAGAGTTGGTGATGGACAGGGAAACCTGGCGTGCTGTGATTCATGGGGTCACAGAGAATTGGACACGACTGAGAGACTGAACTGAACTGAATGCAATAGATGAGATCAGAAACACTCTGGAGGGAACAAACAGTACAATAACAGAGGCAGAAGACAGGATAAGCGAGCTAGAAGATAGAATTGTAGAAATAAACGAAACAGAGAGGAAAAAAGAATTAAAAGAAATGAGGACAATATTAGAGACCTCTGGGACAATGTTAAACGCTCAAGCATTCGAATCATAGGAGTCCCAGAAGAAGAAGACAAAAAGAAAGACCATGAGAGAATACTTGAGGAGATAATAGTTGAAAACTTCCCTAAAATGGGGAAAGAAATAATCACCCAAGTCCAAGAAACCCAGAGAGTCCCCAACAGGATAAACCCAAGGCGAAATACTCCAAGACACATATTAATCAAATGAACAAAGATCAAACACAAAGAACAAATATTAAAAGCAGCAAGGGAAAAGCAGCAAATAACACACAAGGGATTCCCATAAGGATAACAGCTGATCTTTCAGCAGAAACTTTCAGGCCAGGAGGGAATGGCAAGACATACTTAAAGGGATGAAAGAAAGTAACCTACAGCCCAGATTACTGTACCCAGCAAGGATCTCATTCAAATATGAAGGAGAAATCAAAAGCTTTACAGACAAGCAAAAGCTGAGGGAATTCAGCATCACCAAACCACCTCTCCAACAAATACTAAAGGATCTTCTCTAGACAGGAAACACAGAAAGAATGTATAAACTCGAACCCAAAGCAATAAAGAAAATGGCTATGGGACTGTACTTATCAATAATTACCTTAAACGTAAATGGGTTGAATGCCTCAACCAAAAGATAAAGGCTGGCTGAATGGATACAAAAACAAGAACTCCATATATGTTGTCCACAAGAGACCCACCTCAAAACGAGGGACACATACAGACTGAAAGTGAAGGGCTGGAAAAAGATATTCCATGCAAATAGAGACCAAAAGAAAGCAGGGGTAGCAATACTCATATCAGATAAAATAGACTTTAAAACAAAGGCTGTGAAAAGAGACAAAGAAAGAAACTACATAATGATCAAAGGATCAATCCAAGAAGAAGATGTAACAATTATAAATATTTATGCACCCAACATAGGAGCACCGCAATATGTAAGACAATTACTAACAAGTATGAAAGGGGAAATTAACAACAATGCAATAATAGTGGGAGATTTTAATACCCCACTTACATCTATGGATAGATCAACTAAACAGAAAATTAACAAGGAAACACAAACTTTAAATGGTACAATAGACCAGTTAGACCTAATAGATATCTATAGGACATTTCACCCCAAAACAATGAATTTCACCTTTTTCTCAAGCGCACATGGAACCTTTTCCAGGATAGATCACATCCTGGGCCATAAATCTAGCCTTGGTAAATTCAAAAGAATTGAAATCATTCCAAGCATCTTTTCTGACCACAATGCAATAAGATTAGATCTCAATTACGGGAGAAAAACCATTAAAAATGCCAACATATGGAGGCTGGAAAACACACTGCTGAATAATGAACAAATCATAGAAGAAATCAAAAGAGAAATCAAAGTATGCATAGAAATGAATGAAAATGAAAACACAAGACACATGTAAAAGCAGTGTTAAGGGGGAAGTTCATAGCAATACAGGCACACCTCAAGAAATAAGAAAAAAGTCAACTAAATAACCTAACCCTACATCTAAAGCAACTAGAAAAGGAAGAAATGAAGAACCCCAGGGTCAGTAGAAGGAGAGAAATCGTAAAAATTAGGGCAGAGATAAATGCAAAAGAAACAAAAGAGACCATAGCAAAAATTAACAAAGCCAAAAGCTGGTTCTTTGAGAAGGTAAATAAAACTGACAAACCACTAGCCAGACTCATCAAGAAACAAAGGGAGAAGAACCAAATCAATAAAATTAGAAATGAAAAGGGATAGATCACAACCGACAACACAGAAATACAAAGGATTATTAGAGAATACTATCAGCAATTATATGGCAATAAAATGAATAACCTGGAAGAAATGGACAAATTCCTAGAAAAGTACAACTTTCCAAAACTGAACCAGGAAGAAATAGAAAATCTGAACAGACCCATCACAAGCACGGAACTAGAAGCTATAATCAGAAATCTTCCAGCAAACAAAAGCCCAGGTCCAGACGGCTTCACAGCTGAATTCTACCAAAAACTTAGAGAAGAGCTAACACCTATTCTACTCAAACTCTTCCAGAAAATTGCTGAGGAAGGGAAACTTCCAAACTCATTCTATGAGGCCACCATCACCCTAATCCCAAAACCTGGTAAAGATCCCACAAAAAAAGAAAACTACAGGCCAGTATCACTGATGAACATAGATGCAAAAATCCTTAACAAAATTCTAGCAATCAGAATCCAACAACACATTAAGAAGACCATACATCATGACCAAGTGGGCTTTATCCCAGGAATGCAAGGATTCTTCAATATCCGCAAATCAATCAACATAATACACCACATTAACAAACTGAAAAATAAAAATCATATGATTATCTCAATAGATGCAGAGAAAGCCTTTGACAAAATTCAACATCCATTTATGATAAAAACCCTCCAGAAAGTGGGAATAGAAGGGACATATCTCAACATAATAAAAGCTATATACGACAAACCCACAGCAAACATTATCCTCAACGGTGAAAAACTGAAAGCATTTCCCCTAAAGTCAGGAACAAGACAAGGGTGCCCACTCTCACCACTACTATTCAACATAGTTCTGGACGTTTTGGCCACAGCAGTTAGAGCAGAAAAAGACATAAAAGGAATACAAATTGGAAAAGAAGAAGTAAAACTTTCACTGTTCGCTGATGACATGATCCTCTACACAGAAAACCCTAAAGACTCTACCAGAAAACTACTAGAGCTAATCAATGAATACAGTAAAGTTGCAGGATATAAAATCAACACACAGAAATCCCTTGCATTCCTATACACTAATAATGAGAAAATAGAAAGAGAAATTAAGGAAACTATTCCATTCACTGTTGCAACGAAAAGAATTAAATACTTAGGAATATATCTACCTAAGGAAACAAAAGACTTGTACATAGAAAACTATAAAACACTAGTGAAAGTAATCAAAAGGACACTAATAGATTGAGATATATACCATGTTCATGGATTGGAAGAATAAATATTGTAAAAATGAGTATACTACCCAAAGTAATTTATACATTCAATGCAATCCCTATCAAGCTACCAACAATATTTTTCAAAGAACTAGAACAAATAATCTCACAATTTGTATGGAAATGCATAAAACCTCAAATAGCCAAAGCAATCTTGGGGAAGAAGAATGGAACTGGGGGAATTAACCTGCCAGACTTCAGGCTCTACTACAAAGCCACAGTCATCAAGAATGTATGGTACTGGCATAAAGACAGAAATATAGATCAATGGAACAAAATAGAAAGCCCAGAGATAAATCCACACACCTATGGACACCTTATCTTTGACAAAGGAGGCAAGAATATAAAATGGAGAAAAGACAGTCTCTTTATCAAGTGGTGCTGGGAAAACAGGTCAGCCACTTGTAAAAGAATGAAACTAGAACACTTCCTAACACCATACACCAAAATAAACTCAAAATGGATTAGAGAGTTAACTGTAAGACCAGAAACTATAAAACTCCTAGAGGAGAATGTAGGCAAAACACTCTCTGACATAAATCACAGCAGGATCCTCCAAGACCCACCTCCCAGAATATTGGAAATAAAAGCAAAAATAAACAAATGGGACCTAATTAAAATCAAAAGCTTCTGCACAGCAAAGGAAACTCTAAGCAAGGTGAAAAGACAGCCTTCAGAATGGGAGAAAATAATAGCAAATGAAGCAACTGATGAAGGATTAATCTCCAAAATATACAAGCAGCTCCTACAGCTCAATTCCAGAAAAATAAAAGACCCAATCAAAAAATGGGCCAAAGAACTAAACAGACATTTCTCCAAAGGAGACATAAAGATGGCTAACAAACACATAAAAAATGCTCAACATCCCTCATAATCAGAGAAATGCAAATCAAAACCACAATGAGATACCATTTCACACCAGTCAGAATGACTGCTATCCAAAAGTCTACATGCAATAAATGCTGGAGAGGGTGTGGAGAGAAGGGAACCCTCTTACACTGTTGGTGGGAATGCAAACTAGTACAGCCACTATAAAAAACAGTGCGGAGATTCCTCAAAAAACTGGAAATAGAACTGCCACATGATCCAGCAATCGCACTCCTGGGCATACACACCGAGGAAACCAGAATTGAAAGAGACACATGTACTCCAATGTTCATTGCAGCATTGTTTATAATAGCCAGGACATGGAAGCAACCTAGATATCCATCTGCAGATGAATGGATAAGAAAGTTTTGGTACATATACACAGTGGAGTATTACTCAGCCATTAAAAAGAATGCATTTGAACCAGTTCTAATGAGGTGGATGAAACTAGAGCCTATTATACAGAGTGAAGTAAGCCAGAAAGAAAAACACCAATACAATATACTAACACATATATATGGAATTTAGAAAGATGCAAATGATAACCCTGTATACGAGGCAGCAAAAGAGACACAGACGTATAAAACTGTCTTTGGGACTCTGTGGGAGAGGGTGAGGGTGGGATGGTTTGGGAGAATGGCATTGAAACATGTATATTATCATATGTGAAACGAATCGCCAGTTCAGGGTCGATGTATGTTACAGGATGCTCGGGGCTGGTATGCAGGGATGACCCAGAGGGAGGATAAGGGGAGGAGGGAGGTGGGAGGGGGGCTCAGGAGGGGGAACTCATATACACCCAGGGCGGATTCATGTCAATGTATGGCAAAACCAACCAATATAATATTGTAAAATAATTAGCCTCCAATAAAAATTTAAAAAAAACTAAAAAAAAAGAAACATACATATAGAGTCCAGAAAGAGTAAAGCAGAACTTGCTCTAAAACAATATAAGACTGAAAGAGAGCCCTTTCTGATTGAACCAGTTTAGTGTATTCAATAAACCAATAATTGTTGTCTCTCTGTATCCAATAAAGATTGGATCCAAAACCTCTAACCACCACCACAAATACCAAAATCCACAGATACTCAGGTCCTTTATATAAATTGGCATAGTATTTACATATAACCTAACATATCCTCCCATATATTTCAAAGAATTCCAGAAAAACATCTGCTTCTTTGACTACGCTAAAGCATTTGACTGTGTGGATCACAACAAACTGTGGAAAATTATTCAAGTGATGGGAATACCAGACCACCTTACCTGCTTCCTGAGAAATCTGCATGCAGGTCAAGAAGCAACAGTTAGAACCAGATATGGAACAACAAACTGGTTCCAAATTGGGAAAGGAGTACGTCAAGACTGTACATTGTGACCCTACTTATTCAAATTATATGCAGAGTACATCATGCAAAATGCCAGGCTGGATGAAGCACAGGCTGGAATCAAGATTGCCAGAATATCAATAATCTCAGATATGCAGATGACACCAACCTAATGGCAGAAAGTGAAAAGGAACTGAAGAGCCTCTTGATGAAAGTGAAAGAGGAGAGTGAAAAAGCTGGCTTAAAACTCAACATTCAAAAAACTAAGATCATGGCATCCGGTATGATCACTTCATGGCAAATAGATGGGGAAACAATGGAAACGGTGAGAGACTTTATTTTGGGGGGCTCCTAAATGACTGCAGATGGTGACTGCAGCCATGAAATTAAAAGATGCTTGCTCCTTGGAAGAAAAGTTATGACAAACCTAGACAGCATATTAAAAAGCAGAGACATTACTTTACCAACAAAGGTTCTTACAGTCAAAGCTATGACTTTTCCAGTAGTCATGTATGGATGTGAGAGTTGGACCATAAAGAAAGCTGAGCACCAAAGAACTGATGCTTTTGAACTGACTGACAGTCCCTTGGACTGCAAGGAGATCCAACTTCCTTTAGTCAATCCTAAAGGAAATCAGTCCTAAATATTCATTGGAAGGACTGATGTTGAAGCTGAAATTCCAATACTTTGGCCACCTGATGTGAAGAACTGACTCATTTGAAAAGACCCTGATACTGGGAAAGATTGAAGGCAGGAGGAGAAGGGGATGACAGAGGATAAGATCATTGGATGGCATCACCAACTAGATGGACATGAGTTTGAGCCAGCTCTGATAGTTGCTGATGGACAGGGAAGCCTGGCATGCGCCAGTCCATGAGGTTGCAAAGAGTCAGACACAACTGAGCAACTGAACTGAACTGATCCTCCCATATACTTTAAATCATCTTTGGATTACTTACAATACCTAATGCAATGTAAATGCTATGTAAACAGTTCCTGGGTCTCAGCAAATTCAACTTTTGCTTTTTGGAACTTTTTGGAATTTTTTTCAAATATTTTCCATCTACAGTTGGTTGAATCCACAGATGCAAAACCCACAGATACAGAGGGCCAACAGGTCAGCATATGTGCAACAGAAGAGTATACAGTGGAAGTGGAAAACAATTTAAAAACTTTTGTAGGTATGTGTGTTGCTCAGTTTGTGCTGCCATAATAAAATACCATAGACTGGATGGCCTAAACAACAGAAATTTATTACTCACATTTCTAAAGACTAGGAATTCCAAGATCAAGGTGCCAGCCAATTCAGTTACTGGTGAAGACCCACTTCCTGGCTTGCAAATGGCCACCTTCTTACTGTGTGCTCACATGGTGGAAAGGTGACCCTTCTTATATGGGCACTAATCCCATTGGATCAAGGACCTAAGAGTTATGACCTCATCTAACCTTAATTACAACTCTAAGACCATATCTCCAAATACAGTCACACTGAGGGTTGGGGCTTCAACATAAGGATTCTGGGAGCACACAGTATTTGGGAAGGTGTCTAATAAGAAAAAATAGAAAGCAATCTCTACCCACACACAAAATATCTCAAGATGAGAAAAAAGTATATACCTTTGTGCTCAATGATTATCTGAGGAAAGAACTCAGATATATAAATTATTATATGTAAGCATAAAAATGTATCACTGTTGGGGGGGAGATTCATTAGAAAAGCAAATCAAGATGAGGAAAACAGGGAACCAAAAAAGTGACCTTGAGCCTATTGTGTTCATAAAAAATTACATAAATGATTGAATGCATGTGAAGTCTATGGTGGATTTATGGTGGGAAATAGATTTCAATATAAATGCATGTTAAAAATCATGTCAGGTAGAATCTTAAACTTTAAAACTTTGAGTTTGAAAAATATAAAGTAAAACTGACTTGAAAAAAGAGAAAGTATACGAAGGGAAAATAAAAATGTGCATTTATTATATTTATAACAGCCTGAGTTATAACTGAATATTTGAGAAAAATTTGGTGACTTGAATTTAAATATACTAGATAAATGTGTTGATTATTTACTATAAACTGTGAAAGAGTCTGGCTTCTTAAAAAAAAAAGAAGAAAAACCGCAGAGATATGAATTTAAAGTAATAAAATTCAAGATGGTAGACTGCATATGCCTTTGCCTCTTCTCCTCTGAAACTCATTAAAATGGCAGTTTAAAAAGACACAAGGAAGTATATATATTCAAAAAGGGGTGAGAACATATGGGACATCAATGGACCAGATATTTTTGCAGATTTCTGGATGACAGAGTAGGGAATAAGACAGTACTATGTATACATGAAAGCAGAGGGAGCCATCACTCAGACCACGATCAGAAGAGAGGGCTGAGGCAGAAAGTTCATGGAATTCTCCAGGAAGAGCAAGTTAAAGGATCAGGAGAATGAATTGCCAAAATTTTTAAATGCAATAAAACGGACAGAAAATAAAGCTGAGACAGCTTTCTGATAATAAAGTAGAAAGGACAAAGAAGCTGAAAATATGAACAGAAAGATAAGAGGCATATAAAATCAGTCCAGCTTGGCATCATCTGATTTAATAGAAATCCTATAAAAGGAAAATAGAGGTACAAAACAAAAGATTCCATTTTACCCTGATGAGTGGCCTGCAGGCAAGTAATAGAATCCAGAAGAAAAGGAGTCACAGCACACTGCATGTCTCAGCAGTAAAAAAAATAACCATGTACTTAGAGTAATATAAAAGATCGATTATTTTTAGCCTCAAAGGCAACAAACATAGGCAGAAAGCACAGAAAGTATGGTTGCAATTGAGGAGCAGAATGTAAATGTTATCAGTCTTGACAATATAAAAGCAAAATTAAAATGAGGAAGGTGGGAAAAGAAAAACAGAAAGAAGAGGCAGAGGAAAGGGTAAAAAAAAAAAAAAGCACCAATATTTTCATCTTAGATCAAAATCAAGTCAGTTGACTAAAGAATTACTGATATATTTTCTGTTATGAAAAGAACTGAAAGTAAAACTAAAAATAATGATGTAACTATCAAAGTTTAGGAGAAGGAGATGGGGGTGGGCAGTGAGTGGGTCAAATCCTCATCTTTTACAGTACTTAGTAAGTAGAAATTGTCCAAGATCATTAAATCAAGAAACAGTGGCTAACAAATTTTATTCAGATAAATACCAGAAATATTTTTGTAATGATGAAAAGAGATGCTGGTGGAAATGAGCCTGGGTGTGTGAGGGGTAGGGCAGAAGTGTTTCATTTCTTATCATGCACTCTTTGTATTCCTGGTTTATTACCTTGGTCATGTATTACGTGGGCATAAACAAAGAAGAATAAATTCACCGAACGTTAAATATTAATGCCAACTTCATTTTCTACATGCTGATGGGAAGTCAAGGCTATAGCCAGGTGTGGAAAGAAGATTTTAACCTATGAAGAAATGGACTGAAGAGTAAAACATCCTATATAAGTAACACATAAGAAACATACAGGAAGTCAAACAAAAGAAAGATCTTGCATTTTTCTCACACACACACATACATACATCCCACAGAATTTGCACATGTGATTGTTCCTCTGCAGATATTGACACACAACACAGATAAAGTAATGACTCCTTTTTCCCAGAATCAAATAATAAATCCTTGTATTAAAATAGATTCATTCCAGAAATAAACTGTATGTTCAAAGAAACATAATGTGAAACAAATGGTAAACATCCTTTTATCAGATTTCTCAAATCACATTATCAAAATAACCAAATACCCCAACAAGGATGCACCACTAGAACACTTGATTCAACCAAAGCTTGGATTGGCCGACTTTTTGTTAACGAGCCACATAGTATAGGTTTGCAGATAGTGCTCAACTCTGCTGTTGCAGCAAGAATGTTAACAATAAAACTACACAAATGAACAGAAATGTCTGTGTTCCAATAAAACTTATTTACAAAACAAGCTGTGAGAAGTATTTATCCCATGGGATATATAGTTTGCCCACTCCTGAATTAAAGGATCAAGCACATTAAGACATTTTCCAAGTATTAAAAATGCAGTACATACTCCATAACTTAAATTACTTGTACTAATATTCCAATATCAAATATTATCCTGTATTACTGCTGTATATAATTCCTGATGTTCAAATGCCTTTTGAATAAGATCTAGTCAAATAAGAGCTAGAACATATCCATTCTATTCCTCTTTCCTGCTCATCTTACAGACAATAATAAGATGAACATAATGATCAAATCAGCGATCCCTGGTAAGGGCGCATTTTATTATGGATAGCTAGCATATTTGATCTCCTATTTCTCCATCAAAATTAAATCTCCAATGGCTTAACTATATACTCTTTTGTTGCATTTTGAAAACAATGCCAAGGAACAAACTCTCAATAGCAGCTGACACTGACACACTGCTTTTGGAGAGGGCCCTTAGAGCATTTTGAGTGCTTCAAACAGGCGACATCATATAAACATGAAGATTAACACTTGGCAAGGACATTGATGACTTGCTGAAAAATGTCACCTTAATCACTATCAAATCATATTTATTAAGCAAATTTGTGCTCCTGGGGCCTAACTGAACACCCTCCTAAGATTTTTTTTTTTTTAATGAATTGGCAGTGTGGATAAAAAGCAAGATTCAAAAATCAAATCAGCTTCCATATCAAAAATCTTAATCATATTTGTGATGGCTGTGAGCAAAATAGGATCCTAAATAAAACTGCAAATAGTACTGGTAGCATGGCTAAAAAGGATGAAAAATCATAAGTGACAAGGAAAAGCATTTGATACATGACCAAAAAAAAGAATAATAACAAAGGATATCTTCCAACCACACAAAGAAATCCTTAGGATTGACCTGGGCGATTTTTACTAGATATGACATAATTATAAATCCAACACCCAGGTTAAAGGGGAAAAAAAACACATCTTACAAACAACAGTATATCCAAGATTGAAGTAGGTTGACAATAATAACCCCTGGCATGTGTACCAAGAATTTAAATCTAACAAAAATGAATGTTGTACAACAATAAAAGGCAGTTCCGGGGAAAGGGTGTTTTGTTTTTTCAACTTTATAGAGAAAAAGAAAACTCATGCACCTACCCAGTAAATTAACAGCTGGGTTACACATCAGCATGCACACAAGCACAGCTGAAGAAGGCTTTTTGATATTCACGAAGATCTTTATAAGTGAGCCATTCTTCGTTGAGCCACTCCAAATCCTTCCCAGGTAAAGAATATTTCCCAATTCTAACCAGAAAATATATATACAATCCATACGCAAAGTTTATTTGTTCAACCCTTGCTTCAATCTTCACAGACACTTATTAACCAACATGCAAATGAAGCATGCTTCCCTGCAAAATTATTGGTTATTTAATTTTAGCATTAAAATAATAGTCATCTAAAAACTATTCCTTAACCCAAAAGCTGCCAGCATTTAAAAACTGTAAAGCACTATTTAGCTGAACACAAGCATTCATTACAAGAAATAGGAAAATCATTATAAACAAAAACTGATTTTCCTAGGGAAAAAAAAAAGCAAAGTAGAAGTATTTCTAAAGGATCAGTCTGTCCCTTTTCCATCAACTGTGGCTTTGCCCAGTTTGTCCAAATACACATACTGCTAGGTCTGTCCTACAAAATGATCCATATTCCTGCTATTTCTTTTCCCCTATTTTGTGATCGAAACTGCCCATTATCTAAGTCCTAATTAGGTGACTGGCTAAAAATCTGCAAAACTATTTCCACCAAAGGTATTAAAGACCATGAAAGAAGAGTGTGTTACAATGTTGTGAATCAACTACACTTCAAAATAAAATTAAAATAACAAAAATAAAATGTTTCCATAGAAGTACTGTGTGTGTGTGTGTGTGTGTGTGTGTGTGTGTGTTAGTGGCTCAGTGTCTGACTCCTTAGGAACCCATGGACTGTAGCCCTCCAGACTCCTTCAAACTCATGTCCATCGAGTCGGTGATGCCATCCAGCCATCTCATTCTCTGTCGTCTCCTTCTCCTCCCGCCCCCAATCCCTCCCAGCATCAGAGTCTTTTCCAGTGAGTCAACTCGTCGCATGAGGTGGCCAAAGTATTGTAATTTCAGTTTTTAGCATCAGTCCTTCCAGTGAACACCCAGGATTGAACTCCTTTAGAATGGACTGGTTGGATCTCCTTGCAGTCCAAGGGACTCAAGAGTCTTCTCCAGCACCACAGTTCAAAAGCATCAATTCTTTGGCGATCAGCTTTCTTCACAGTCCAATTCTCACATCCATACATAACCACTGGAAAAACCACAGCCTTAACTAGATGGACTGTGGTTGGCAAAGTAATGTCTCTGCTTTTTAATATACTATCTAGGTTGGTCATAACTTTCCTTCCAAGGAGTAAGCGTCTTTTAATTTCCTGGCTGCAATCAGCATCTTCAGTGATTTTGGAGCCCCAAAAAATAAAGTCTGACACTGTTTCCACTGTTTCTCCATCTATTTCCCATGAAGTGATGGGACCAGATGCCATGATCTTAGTTTTCTGAATGTTGAGCTTCCAGCCAACCTTTTCACTCTCCTCTTTCACTTTCATCAAGAGGCTTTTGAGTTCCTCTTCACTTTCTGCTATAAGGGTTGTGTCACCTGCATAATAAATGCATTTTATCAGAAGCCTTCAATGCTGTGAGCTAGTGGGAATTCTGGGTCCCATGACTGAGGAGATAAGACAAGTAGTTCAGGGTAAAAGGGTCTTAAGCATCTGTAGAATCACATCATTTAGTCAGCTTTCTATTTTACCTACACATAGACCAGCAACATCCATTTGAGAGGGCTAATCAGAAAACGTGTACATTGTTTAGTGACTTAAGAGTTCATAAGAAAGGTCAGAGAAGAGCCATCTCCATGATAGAGAAAAATCTGAAGCAGACAAAACCCCAATATGTAGAGAGAATGCTTGAGATCATTGGTGAACTGACATCTTCAAGCAAGTCATCTTTTATAAAGTGTCAGTTCAAGTCTCATTTTCAAGTCTCCATGAGGCTATATATTCCTGCTCTCCAAAACATATTCAATAAATGTTTAAAAGTTAATATGCTTGAGACATATATGTGTGATAAATAGATTGTTAATGAAAACTAATAAATGAAGATGATAAACTTCACGTCTATATATTTATCACATTATATTACAGAGAACAGAACATTTCTCAAAATATTATCCAAGAAACACCCACATCTCAATCACTAGCTACGTATTTTAAAATACATATTCCTGTGCCCCATCACAGAATTTCTGACTGACAATCTCTGGACAAGTCAAAGGATCTGCACTTTTAGTAGATTCCTTAAATGATTCTCATGATGGTATTTCCACAGAATCCCTGCTTCCAGATCATTTTTTGTTTATTGATGTCTAACATCATGGCAACAAGCAAAATATCTTCAGAAATAGGAGAAGAGTTTTATACTCAACAATCTGAAAACAGTAATCACCTCTTACCGAGGCCACCAGGATACTTCTCTCTTGGTGACAGCAACAGCACAAGAAAGCAAATGGAAACATTCACATCCTCCTCCAAATCCTAGTCTTGAATCTGGTACACTGTCACTCCTCCATTTTATTGGTTAAAAACAGCCACATGACCAAACCCAAAGTCACGCAGAACAACTGTATATCATTTACAAGGATGCATATGTGAAAACAACCAGCAAACACATTCAAGTCAGAGCTGACTGGACAGGCAGGAACTGGGGGTGGGTTTCTGAAATAAAAGTAATTAAATGAGCCTTGCACAGCCCAATGAAAATGATGTTCTACAAATTAAGTAGTCTAAGTAACTCAGTATTTTGCAAATGAATTCTGCTCCTATACCCACTCCCCAAAGAAAGGAGAAATAGAAAATAAATGTCTTCAGATTGTTGAAGCAACTTACCCAGGAAGTTTTTTGCAAAATACTGTTACTTAGCAAAAGCTCTTTACATGTAAGGAGCTAGGGCTCAGGAGAAGAATCTTTACAAGCCAACATGAAAATATCTTTCTGACCCAGAAGCAGCTGATCTATTTACCCACACCTTGGGAGAAAAGAAAGAAGCAATTTCCAGTAGAAAGCAATTATGAACAAAGGTATTGCAAAGTGTAAAGTAATACACAGAAAATAATAATACAAAACTGAGAGAGTGGTGGGCTTCCCATGTGGTTCAGTGGTAAAATAATCCACCTGCCTATGCAGGAACCACAGGAGACACAGTTTCAATCCCTGGGTCGGGAAGAACCCCTGGAGAAGGAAACAGCAACCCACTCCAACATTCTTACCAATATTCTTGCCAATCCCATGGACAGAGGATCCTGGCAGGCTACAGTCCACAGAGTCACAGAGTTACACACAACTGAGTGACTGAGCACGCACAAGAGTGGGGCGCGCAGAGAAACACAAAGGAAAACAAATGCACAAAAGAGGATTAACTTTAACAAAACTTTCCATTATGAAAAAATCTAGGGTCCTGGCAAGAGACCCTAGATAGGATTTAGAATATGGAAGTAATTAAAATACAGATCTATTCAGGCTAGAAGCAGGATTGCCAGATCTCATCTGCAAGTAGGCAGAGCATGGAATGACGGTTTCTACCTCTTTCCTGGAATTGGATTAGCTCAGAATCTGGCAAGAGTGGCAAAGCTTAAGTAGACAGATGATTTAAATCAAAGAGGAATAAAGTAGAACTGCCTTCAAAGTACACGATTTTCTTTGAAATTCACCCTATGATTATCTAGAGCAAGAAAATCCTTTCTCTACAGCTCATTGATCTCTTTATCCATTCTACTGGGCAATTCTACCACACAGCTATTAATACACAATTGTCATGTACTTCACCAAGTACTTCTGTAGATTTCACCTTATTTGATTATTGGTTTGGCAGAAAAGGGATTCCCTGGTAGCTCAACAGGTAACGAGTCCACCAGTATGAGGAGACCCCAGTTCGATTCCTGGGTCAGGAAGATCCACTGGAGAAGGGACTACTCACTCCAGTATTCTTGGGCTTCCCTAGTGGTTCAGCTGGTAAAGAATCTGCCTGCAATGCAGGAGACCTGGGTTCAGTCCCTGGGTTGGGAAGATTCCCTTGGAGAAGCAAATGGCTACCCACTCTAGTATTCTGGCCTGGAGAATTCCATGGACTGTATAGTCCATGGGATGACAAAGAGCAGGACAACCTGAGGGACTTTCACTTTGGCAGGAAATGAGGCTTCCTTGATGGCTCAGATGGTAAAGAATCTGCCTGTAATGCAGGAAACCTAGGTTCGACCATTGGATCCAATACCTGGATCGAGAAAATCCACTAGAGAAGGGAAAGGCTACCCACTCCAGTATTCTTGCCTGGAGAATTACGTTGACTAAACCTCAGATAGATTTAAGGGACTAGATCTGATTGATAGAGTGCCTGATGAACTCTGGACGGAGGTTCGTGACATTGTACAGGAGACAGGGACCAAGACCATCCCCATGGAAAAGAAATGCAAAAGAGCGAAATGGCTGTCTGAGGAGGCCTTACAAATAGCTGTGAAAAGAAGAGAGGCGAAAAGCAAAGGAGAAAAGGAAAGATATAAGCATCTGAATGCAGAGTTCCAAAGAATAGCAAGGAGAGATAAGAAAGATTTCCTCAGTGATCAATGCAAAGAAATAGAGGAAAACAACAGAACAGGAAAAACAAGAGACCTCTTCAAGAAAATTAGAGATTCCAAGGGAACATTTCATGCAAAGATGGGCTCGATAAAGGACAGAAATGGTATGGACCTAACAGAAGCAGAGGATATTAAGAAGAGGTGGCAGGAATACACAGAAGAACTGTACAAAAAAGATCTTCACGACCAAGATAGTCACGATAATGTGATCACTGACCTAGAGCCAGACATCTTGGAATGTGAAGTCAAGTGGGCCTTAGAAAGCATCACTACGAACAAAGCTAGTGGAGGTGATGGAATTCCAGTTGAGCTATTTCAAGTCTTGAAAGATGATGCTGTGAAAGTGCTGCACTCAATATGCCAGCAGATTTGGAAAACTCAGCAGTGGCCACAGGACTGGAAGAGGTCAGTCTTCATTCCAATCCCAAAGAAAGGCAATGCCAAAGAATGCTCAAACTACCGCACAATTGCACTCATCTCACACGCTAGTAAAGTCATGCTCAAAATTCTCCAAGTCAGGCTTCAGCAGTATGTAAACCGTGAACTCCCAGATGTTCAAGCAGGTTTTAGAAGAGGCAGAGGCACCAGAGATCAAATTGCCAACATCCACTGGATCATGGAGAAAGCAAGAGAGTTTCAGAAAAACATCTATTTCTGCTTCATTGACTATGCCAAAGCCTTTGACTGTGTCGATCACAATAAACTGTGGAACATTCTGAAAGAGATGGGAATCCCAGACCACCTGATCTGCCTCTTGAGAAACCTGTATGCAGGTCAGGAAGCAACTGTTAGAACTGGACATGGAACAACAGACTGGTTCCAAATAGGAAAAGGTGTACGTCAAGGTTGTATATTGTCACCTTGCTTATTTAACTTATATGCAGAGTACATCATGAGGAACGCTGGGCTGGAAGAAGCACAAGCTGGAATCAAGATTGCTGGGAGAAATATCAATAACCTCAGATATGCAGATGACACTACCCTTATGGCAGAAAGTGAAGAGGAACTCAAAGGCCTCTTGATGAAAGTGAAAGAGGAGAGTGAAAAGGTTGGCTTGAAGCTCAACATTCAGAAAACAAAGATCATGGCATCTGGTCCCATCCCTTCATGGGAAATAGATGGAAAAACAGTGGAGACAGTGTCAGACTTTGTTTTTTTGGGCTCCAAAATCACTGCAGATGCTGATTGCAGCCATGAAATTAAAAGACGCTTGCTCCTTGGAAGGAAAGTTATGACCAACCTTGATAGTATATTAAAAAGCAGAGACATTACTTTGCCAACCAAGGTCCATCTAGTCAAGGCAATGGTTTTTCCCGTGGTCATGTATGGATGTGAGAGTTGGACTGTGAAGAAGGCTGATCGCCGAAGAATTGATGCTTTTGAACTGTGGTGTTGGAGAAGACACTTGAGAGTCCCTTATACTGCAAGGAGATCCAACCAGTCCATTCTAAAGGAGATCAGTCCTGGATGTTCATTGGAGGGACTGATGCTAAAGCTGAAGCTGCAATACTTTGGCCACCTCATGCGACGAGTTGACTCACTGGAAAAGACTCTGATGCTGGGAAAGGTTGGGGGCGGGAGGAGAAGGGGACGACGGAGAATGAGATGGCTGGATGGCATCACCGACTCTGTGGACATGAGTTTGAGTGTACTCCGGGAGTTGGTGATGGACAGGGAGGCCTGGCGTGCTGTGATTCATGGGGTCGCGGAGAGTCGGACACGACTGAGCGACTGAACTGAACTGAACTGAAGGAGCCTGGCGGGCTACAGCGTATGAGGTTGCAAAGAGTTGGACTGAGCAACTTTTTTTTTTTTTTTGGCAGGCAATATCCTTACTCGACAGAAGAGGGCAGTGTGGAGCTTTTGGCCAGTACAAGTTCAGCCCTTGTTAAGGTTGAGGAACAACTCTGAATGTAAACAAACAAATTTGTGTTTTTTTCTCATCAAAAAGTACAAAAATCAGTAAGAAACCTGGCATTTAAAGGAGAGAAATCTGGGGGGTACCTGAATTTTTTAAAAAAGTTAAAAAAAAACATTCAAAAGGATTATAAATTGAGGGGTGGTAAACTGAACAACCAGATCCACAAAGATAGTGTTCCATCTCAATTAACCACACGCTCATATGTTTCTTTCCTGGGCTTTCTATGACAGTGTAATGTGTCCATCTTTTGTCTATTTCACTTCATAAGCTCCTTGTCATTTAATTAATGCTTTTAAATGAAACACAAAATTTATTAATTCATTTCAAAAATATATCCTGACTTGTTAATCTCTCTCTTCTTTAACTAGAAGATTTCTATAGCTTACATTACAAGAAATGACAAGGGCAATTATCATTAAAAACTGAGCAGAACAAAGCTATGGTAATGAGGAGTGCTACAATTCATTCACCAAGACACTAGGTGATAAAAGGATAAAAATCAACCTACCTCTCTCTTTCTGATAACAAAGCAATTACAACTTGTAGAGTAATACAGAGAAAATAATAATTTAATAGAAAACTGAGAGAATGGTAGGCACAGAGAAAGACAAAGGAAAACAACTGTGCACAAAAGATAATTCACTTTATCAAAACTTCCCATTATGAGGAGAAACGACTTGCCAAAAATGTCAGGATGCACAGCAATATTTTTCCCAGGAAAAATAATTTCTCTTATTAGTATTCAGAAGGTTGATAGCAGAATGATATAATGAAAAAAGTTCAGTCTGTCTTTGAAAGTAGCAAAGCAATGAAACACAAGTAAAGGTAAAGTAAGGATAATATACACATATACATATAGAGGCACATACACACACCACATGGTCAAACACACATAAAGACACATATGCACACACGTATACACACAAACACACAGACAGACATACACATACATACAGACTCAGGCACATATACACACACATACTCAAATACACTGACATACATATACATACACACACACACACCCCCACAGACACTCAGGCTTAGAGAAGAATTCTAAGGAAAAGAATCAAGGACCAGAAACCACAAGATTAAACATTCTTAATGAGCAACTGACATTTGAACAAAGCAAGAGATGGCAGCTCTTGTGACCTTCAAAGATGTTGGGGAGTGCTCCAGCTGCCAGGATGGTATTAGCAGTTTCAATGCAATGTCAGACCCGCGCAGGCTGGCAGAACGCACATCTGTGTATCAATGCCAGTTCAAGAATCGCTGGCTGAAAAGTATTAATCACAGTAACTTAAGCATAAAACTGACAGTCAAAGCATTTAAGCTTCTGTTGGTAACCCTGAAACTCACTCCTAGGGTTTTAAATCATTTCCATTGTTTCATCTTCAAATTGGGAATGGCACCACTTACCTGTCAGGGATGCCACGAAGATCCGGTAATGATTACAAAGTGCTCTGGAGCTGAGTATTAAATATTACAAGATACAACACAAGCTAGAATCTGGCCTACACAGCTGACATGGGCTCTGAACTGCTCTTACCACAAATCATGTCACTCTCCCAGGTGTTACTGACTGCAAAAGAAAAACTCTAGAAATTAGGTTTTACTTCCCATACTTAGGGAAAATAATATCTTCCCACAATAGCTGTGATAATGGTGCCAAAGTGGATACAAAGAGTGTACATCTTTTATGAATGAGAATCAAAAGCTGGATGCTGAAGTGCATGCTCTTCTGTTTCTTACAGACAGCCTGCATCTCCATCTCTCTCCACCCTCCTTCAGCTCCCCCTCCCATGCTCCTTTTCTCTCTGGCTTCTATAGGCTTTCTCATGCACGTATTTGCTCTAAACTATAGTTTCTCAAATTTAATATTACATAAAATAAACATCACCTACGATAGCAATTTTTAACCCTTTCCAAAGTCTCCACAATCCAGGAATGACCAGTTACAGAGAGGAACTATAAACTCACAGGTTACGAGTATGTGATCATTGAGTTCAGTCCTTCACTGGATGATTGAATCCTCTCTGCATCATGCTCAAATGCCTCCACTGATGGTGAATTCACTCTATTCATAATCTGTTCCATTTACAAAGTTCTAATTGTTTGAAAGTCATTTTGAATATTGCTTCCCAATAGTTTTCAGTTCTGCACTTTGAAGTCAAAGAAGTATCTAATCCCTTGCCTTCATTTCAGCTCTTTAAATATCTAATTGCAGTTATCTGCTCCATCAAAACTCTAAAAAAGACTGGTTAAGAATACTTCGAAGTTATGCTGTTACCAGAATAGAGAAAACTTTTCTGAGCGTTTCAAGAGGCAGCCCATCTTGGACAGCCTCAAGGATGTTTTTAAAGAAGTATAATCTTATTTCAATCTTAAGAGATTTATCAAAGTGTGCTTCTCTATCAGGGTACAGTCAAATCTTTGAGGACAGACGTTCCAGGTGAGTCATGGACAGGCAGAGAGACACATGTATGTTCAGTAACAGGTGTGCAAGCTTGCTTGGCTTGAGCAGAGAGCCTGCACTATAGGCTGCTGAGTAGAGTTGGGACAAGGATCAGAGAAAATGTAAAGCTCAAGAATGTTTTGAAACTGGGAAATAAGCAATAACAATCACAAAGGTCTAATGTATTTGGCTTTCACTTATTTTCTGAGGTTTTTGGATAGAAGCCACTATTTAGAAGCATTTGTTAAGCACCTATTATTTTTGAGCCACTGCTTGAGGCACTAGGAACTCAGTGGTGAAGAAGATAGACAAGATCCTTGCCTCAAAGGAGCATATATCTAGTGAAAGACACAGACAGCACATAAGTAAATAAATACAGATTACTGGATAGTGTGCTGTAGAAAAATACATTTCCCAGTTGTATTCAGTTCAGTTCAGTTCAGTCGCTCAGTCATGTCCAACTCGTTGCCACCCCATGGACTGCAGCATGACAGGCTTTCCTGTCCATCAGCAACTCCCGGGGCTTATTCAAACTAATGTTCATTGAGTCAGTAATGCCATTCAACCATCTCATCCTCTGTCATCCCCTTCCCTTCCTGCCTTCAATCTTTCCCAGCATCAGGGTCTTTTCTAATGAGTCAGTTCTTCACATCAGGTGGCCAAAGTATTGGAGTTTCAGCTTTAGCATCAATCCTTCCAATGAACACCCAGGACTGATTTCCTTTAGGATGGACTGGTTTGATCTCCATGCAGTCCAAGGGACTCTCAAGAGTCACCTCCAACACCACAGTTCAAAAGCATCAATTCTTCAGCACTCAGCTTTCCTAGTCCAACTTTCACATCCATACATAACTACTGGAAAAACCACAGATTTGACTATAAGAATGTTTGTCGATAAAGTAATGTCTCTGATTTTAATATGCTTTCTAGGTTGGTCATAATTTTTCTTCCAAGAAGCAAGCATCTTTTAATTTCATGGCTGCAGTCACCATCTGCAGTCATTTTGGAGCCCTAAAAAATAGTCTGTCACTGATTCCACTGTTTCCCCATCTATTTACCATGAAGTGATGGGACCAGATGTCATGATCTTAATTTTCTGAATGTTGAGTGTTAAGCCAACTTTTTCACTTCCTCTTTCACTTTCATCAAGATGTTCTTTAGTTCTTCTTCACTTTCTGCCATAAGGGTGGTGTCATTTGCATATCTGAGGTTATTGATATTTCTCCCAGAAATCTTGATTCCAGCTTGTGCTTCAACCAGCTCAGCATATCTCATGATGTACTCTGCATATAAGTTAAATAAGCAGGGTGACAATATACAGCCTTGACGTACTCCTTTCCTGATTTGGAACCACTCTGTTGTTCCATGTCCAATTCTAACTGTTGCTTCTTGAACTGCATAAAGATTTCTCAGGAGGCAGGTCAGGTGGTCTGGTATTCCCATCTCTTTAAGAATTTTCCACAGTTCATTGTGATCCACACAAAGGCTTTGGCATAGTCAATAAGGCAGAAGTAGATGTTTTTCTGGAACTCTCTTGCTTTTTCAATGATCCAACGGATGCTGGCAAGTTGATCCCTGGTTCCTCTGACTTTTACAGTTTGAACATCTGTAAGTTCACAGTTCACATACTATTAAAATCTGTCTTGGAGAATTTTAAGCATTACTTTGCTAGTGTGTGAGATGAGTGTAATTGTGCGGTAGTTTGAACATTTTTTGGCATTGCCTTTCTTTGGGATTGGAATGAAAACTGACCTTTTCCAGTCCTGTGGCCACTGCTGAGTTTTCCAAATTTGCTGGCATATTGAGTGCAGCACTTTCACAGCATCATCTTTTAGGATTTGAAAAAGTTCAACTGGAATTCCATCACCCCCACTAGCTTTATTCATAGTGATGCTTCCCAAGGTCCACTTGACTTTGCATTCCAGAATGTCTGGCTCTAGGTGAGTGATCACACCATCATGGTTACCTGGGTCATGAAGATCTTTTTTTGTATACGTCTTCCATGTATTCTTGCCACCTCTTCTTAATATCCTCTGCTTCTGTTAGGTCCATACCATTTCTGTCCTTTATTGAGCCCATCGTTGCATGAAATGTTCCCTTAGTATCTCTAATTTTCCTGAAGAGATCTCTAGTCTTTCCCATTCTATTGTTTTCCTCTATTTCTTTTCATTGATCACTGAGGAAATCTTTCTTATCTCTCCTTGCTATTCTCTGGAACTTTGCATTCAAATGCCTTTCCTTTTTTCCTTTACCTTTCTCATCTTTTCTTTTCTCGGCTATTTGTAAGGCCTCCTCAGACAACCATTTTGCCTTTTTGCATTCCTTTTTCTTGGGAATGGTCTTGATCACTGCCTCCTATACAATGTCACAAACCTCCGTCCATAGTTCTTCAGGCACTCTATCAGATCTAATCCCTTGAATCTATTTGTCACTTCCACTGTATAATCATAAGGGATTTGATTTAGGTCATACCTGAAGGGTCTAGTGGTTTTCCCTATTTTATTCAATTTAAGTCTGAATTTGGCAATAAGGAGTTCATGATCTGAGCCACAGTAAGCTCCTGATCTTGTTTTTGCTGACTGTATAGAGCTTCTCCATCTTTGGCTGCAAAGAATATAATCAATCTGATTACCTTAGATCATTTTAATTTCATCTTTAATTTTCTTATCTCTAAACTGAGTACTAAAACATAATATTATTGGAAGAATTAAGTTAGATAATATAAAACACTGATATAGTACCTGGCACAAAGTAGTTGCTCAACTAATAATTAAAGTCACTACATAAACTTTTTCCCACCCCAAAGAATCTGTTTCCATAAACCTATGTGGTGGAGGAAGTTGGGGTGCTAGACTTCACTGACTCTCCAATTCTGTCTATTCTGCAGCTACAAGAGCCTTGTGCCACATAATCCACACTGAGGCTGAGGCTGCTAAGCATCCATGTCTCTGGTGAGCAGTGCAGTGGGCCTGATATTTCTTCCTGTCCTGCATCCACTCCTCATCTGACCTTCCTTTGGGGACGCCTACACTCAGCCCACTTGTTACCAGTGAAGCAAGTCCAATTCAAAAGCCTAATCTCCTGTGTGACTTTTTAGGGGTTAGCATGTGACCAGGTGGGGCTTCCAAGGTGGCTCAGTGGGTAAAGAATCTGCTGCAGTGCAGGAAATGGAGGCAGATGTGCGTTTGATCCCTGGGTCGGGAAGATCCTCTGAAGAAGGGCAGGGCAACCCACTCCAGTATTCTTGCCTGGAGAATCCCATGGACAGACCATAGGGTCGCAAAGAGTTGTACATGACTGAAGGAACTGAGCACGTACACAGGCATGGTGACCAGGCATGATCCCATAGCCAGAAGCCCAGACTCTGCCTTGTGGCTATCAGGAAGTAGCACACATTTTCCACTGGACTTGAAACAGGGTGAATGTGAACTTGGACCCCTGGGAGACCACTTGTTCAGGCAATACAGAGGGAAGAAGAGCCCGACAAGGGCAGGGTCCCCTCAGGTCACACTTGATGCCAGTGGATATTTATATTATATAAGTCAATACACTCCCTTTTTATTTAAGTCATTTTGAATAGGAGCATCTAGCTGAGAAAGATCTTCTGTTTAGGTACAGTCTTATCAAATTTTCCCTATAGCAAACATGGTTTAGACTTGGATGAAAGATTAAAAGGTTCCTATAGGAAAGAATTTCAGTGACCACTCTAAAGTCATATGAAGGTCCCTGGGTTGAGGGAGGGATGGCTACAGTTGTAGGGAGAAAGGGGGAAAGTGAAAAAGTGAAGTCACTCAGTCATGTGCAACTCTTTGCAACGCCATGGACTGTAGCCTGCCAGACTCCTTTGTCAATGGGATTTTCCAGGCAAGAATACTGGAGTGGGTTGCCATTCTCTTCTCCAGGGGATCTTTCCCGACCCAGGGAATGAACCCGGGTCTCCCGCATTGCAGGCAGACTCCTCAGCATCTGAGCCACCAGGGAAGCATTAGCAACTCTCTCCTCTTATTACCCATCAGGGCAGAGCTCCAGGACTCAGCTTCTCCATCCCACGCAGATGCTCTCTGAGTCACTCAAAGGCATCGTACTTGTGCCATCCTCATCCTCTGCCCCTCCTCTTACTTCCTGACGTCCCACAGCCTCTCACCCGCCTCTCCCAATGCCGTCTCCAGGAGCGTTCACCCCACCCCTCCTTCCCCCAGGACCACCACTGCTCTCTGGGTGAGTGTCCTCCCCTACCTTCTTCAGGTTTTGAAGGTCAGCAGCTTTTGCTGCCTTGTTAAGTTAGCCAAACTCAACAGAAAGTAGGGAATATCTAGCTTGGTCTGCTCTGCAAGGGGAAACTGCAGCTGCTTCTCCTAGAGGATCTAAAATCAAAAACCTTCTTAATACCACAAAACAATTATTTTAAAAACGTAATTTCCACTGGGGGAAAAAAAAAACATGTTTCCACTGGAAATTCCACTTACTTCTACATCATAAGCTGTACTGCATTCTTTGAAAAGTAATACTTTAGGGCTTTATTATTACCTCCCCTTGACCACTTTGGGAAATTGGGAAAGGAGTACGTCAAGGCCATATATTGTCACCCTGCTTATTTAACTTATATGCAGAGTACATCATGTGAAATTCTGGGCTGGATGAAGCATAAGCTGGAATCAAGACTGCCAGGAGAAATGTCAATAACCTCAGATGCGCACATGGCACCACCCTTATGGCAGAAAGTGAAGAACTAAAGAACTTCTTGATGAAAGTGAAAGAGGAGAGTGAAAAAGTTGGCTTAAAATTTAACATTCAAAAAACGAAGATCATGACATTCGGTACCATCACTTCATGGCAAACAGATTGGGAAACAATGAGAGACTTTATTTTCTAGGGCTCCAAAAACACTGCAGATGGTGAATGTAGCCATGAAATTAAAAGATGCTTGCTCCTTGGAAGAAAAGCTATGACCAACCTAGACAGCATATTGAAAAGCAGAGGCATTACTTTACCGACAAAAGCCTGTCCAGTCAAAGCTATGGTTTTTCCAGTAGTCATATATGGACGTGAGAGTCGAACTATAAAGAAAGCTGAGCACCGAAGAATTGATGCTTTTGAACTGTGGTGTTGGAGAAGACTCTTGAGAGTCCCTTGGACTATAAGGAGATACAACCATTCAATCCTAAAGGAAATCAGTCCTGAATATTCATTGGAAGGACTGATGCTGAAGCTGAAACTCCAATTCTTTGGCCACCTGATATGAAAAACTGACTCATTTGAAAAGACCCGGATGCTGGGAAAGATTGAAGGCAGGAGAAGAAGGGGATGACAGAAGATGAGTTGGTTGGATGTCATCACCGACTCGGTGGACATGAGTTTGAGCAAGCTTGGGGAGTTGGTGATGGACAGGGTAGCCTGGCATGCTGCAGTCCATAGAGTGGCAAAGAGTCGGACACGACTGAGCAATTGAACTGAACTGAACTAAACTGACCACTTCACTAAATTTCATCATCCAACCTTCTATAAGCCAGACTGCTTTTCATTGATTCTTGTAGGGAAGGGAATACATGTTTCAGTTCATCTTTTCATATTAATATTATTCACTTCTCTTTTGTAGAGTAGGAGAGTTCACAGACTTTTCTCTAGACAAAGGGGAGTACCCCTTAAATGACCTACTGCCCTTTGTCCTGATAGCATGCTCATGAGGCAATCCCCAGTCCCTCCTTCAGATTCCCTGGAAAGGAATACCCATCACTGTCAGTGAACAAGCTGACATTGTGATTTACACACCTGTCTCTTGTAAGTTTGGATAGTGTGAGTTGGTAGATGGAAAACTGTCTGCTCTGGATATTTTGTTGGATGAAGCTTCTGGATGCAAAAAGTTGGAATTAAAGCTTAGATGCAATGACTGCCCCCCACACCAACACACTGCCTCCCTCTACTTCCCCTTATATAATCCAGCCAGCAGCTGTAGATACATCTGCATATTTCAGTGCTCTCTAATTGCAACAGGCAGACTGGGCCCCTGACATTGGGAGGAGGGATATACCATGGGAAGGTGAATCGCTGAAGACCAAGATGAATACTCACCCCTCTGTTGCCACCCTCAGGTGAGCTTTTCCTGGGACTCCTTCATAACAGGGAACCATAGACCTTAATCACCCCTAATATATGGGGAAAGGTGGCTTCCATCCCCTTCTTTCTAAAGAAACCACCTCTCTAAAAACTACCTGTCTTTCTTCAGTTTTACTTAAGCTCTTATACTCGGTTTCCCTTTCATTCATTTTTCTATTTGGATTTGAGGATAACTGCTCTAGCTTTTAAATATACTCTGACACAATCCAACAGCATTTGATGTAAGATAGCTAAGAATCCAACATCATGATCTCATCATGGGGACAGTCATTCAAGCACAGCCAGTGGGAGGTGTGTGATCACTTGGAGGAGAAGGTAGATGGATATAAGTGCTGTCAGAATTATGGGAAAAGTAAAAGGACAGAACAGGCAAAGATAAGAACTTAGAAACGCATGAAAGTTATATGGGCAGAGGGCATGAGTGGACCAACAAGACTTCCCAACTGGTCGAGCGATTTTTTATTGAATAAATGGAGATCATTTGGAATACCAAAACAAAGTGAGATCAGGAGTTCCCTGGAAGTCCAATGGCTACCGTGCTCCCAATGCAGGGGGCCCAGGTTCAGTCCCTGGTCAGGGAACTAGATCCTGCATGCCACAATTAAAAGGCCCAGTGAAACCAAATATCTAAATAAACAAACTTTTTTTAAAAAATGAGGTCACAGAAACTATGAAAGCTGGATTGAAATGAGTACTCCACAGTTCATAGCCAATGGACACCAAATGTGAGTTCTTGAGAAAAGAATCAACAAATTGCTGTTTAGAAATAGGAATCTGGCAACACTAAACAGGGAAGGCTGGAAAGGAATGGGTTTAAATTTAAAAGTATACTCAGAGAGCAGCATTGAAATATACACATTACCATGTGTAAAACAAATAGCTAATGGGAAGTTCCAGTATAGCGCAGGGAACTCAGCCTAGTGCTCTGCAACAACCTAGTGGGGTGGGATGGTGTGGGAGGTGAGAGGGGTTACTGAGGGAGGTGACGTGTGTGTGTTGTTGTTCAGTCACTGAGTCCTGTCCGACTGTTTGCAACCCCAGGGACTGTAGCACGTTGGGCTTCCCTGTCCTACACTGTCTCCTGGAGTTTGCTCAAATTCATGTCCATTGAGTCAGTGATGCTATCTAACCATCTGTACTGGAGCTTCAACTTCAACATCAGGGACATGTGTACACCTATGGCTGATTCATGTTGATGTTTGGCAGAAACCAACACAACATTGTAAAGCAATTATCCTCCAATTAAAAATAAGTTTTTAAAAAAAAGTAGCTTCAGAGAGATATAGTAATTCAGATCCTGGCTTCCTAATAGTAGGAATAAATGGTGTGATTTTTTTAATATTAAAATTAAGTAACTGTACAATATTCAACCTCCTATAAGAAAAAAATAAAAGATTATTCTAAATACTTATATCTAGAACACTGGATGATGAGCAAAGGCTCATACAAGTTTGCCAGCATGTTAAACTGAAATATAAATGCAACTTCTCATGTTAATTCTTCAGAGCTTTCACATCCAGGTCAAGAATCAATTATAATGTCCCAGAAGCTCTAAGCTAGTATTTTACTATATTGTTTCCAGGGAAAATGTATTCTAATATGGGTATGGATGGAGAAGAAATTAGAGGGGTATTTTTCTTTACAGAAATGCATAGAACATTTCATTTGTTCTTCTGTAATGAAAAAGCTGCTTACGGACAGTGAAATCAATGTATTAGTGCAAATATAAGTAAATATTATAGTATATATATTCTTTCTACAGTCAAACAGGGGGTAGGGGCAATTCCAGATCATTTATACTATTTAGACATTTTTCCTGTGTCATCTCTATAGCTATTTTTTGGAAAGATATAAAAAAAAAAAAACTGCTTGAAAAGTAACACTTCACTAAAAGGTTTTTTTTTCCTTCTGTCAAGAGTGTTAAAATAAATCCTATACTTTTAGCAAATAAATAATCATTCCAAGAGACAGAAAATACTCAACATTTTTACAATAACAGGTTATTAGTATAATTTACTGTGGCTGAAAGCATGTAAAATATATTTATAATGCAGACTGAATAAAGGTTAAGTATATTTCGTATTTTATTCTGTATCAAACACAAATATCTGTCATACCAAACCCTAGACATATGATCTTAGAAATCTGTGATTCTCAAGAGGATGGCAAGCAATTGGAAACGTTTTCTCTTCTTTAGATTAATTCTATATCAAGTAAACCTAGAGGCCAACACTAAAGGAAGAAAATAACAGCATAATCAACCCCCAGGGTAATGTCTACAAAGTGTCACCCTGGAATCCCCAACAACACAATCCCACAACATCAGAAACACATTGTGGTAACACCATTACATCAACTCCCTGAGAATAAATAATCAAGGAGATCAATGCTGGCTCTTTCCACAGACACATCATTTGTTTTTCTGAGCAGTGACTCAAGAAGAACATGAAGAAAGAAAAGTACATATCCTGAAAAATATAGACACCTGCACCATTCTTCTGAAAATACTTCCCTAGAATTCTCAAGAAGTTGTGATGCCCAATTAAAATGAAACCAAAAGGAATATATGTATATGTGTGTGTGTGTGTGTGTGTGTGTGTAACTGAGTCACTTTGCTGTACAGCAGTAATCAACACAACATTGCAATTCAACTATACTTCAATAAAAATTTTTTTAGTAAACCAGAGGTTGTTGATAGCAACAAATTTTCAAGAAATAAAAACAATGACAGAGAGGGTGGGCCTTCCTACTAAAATATTTACAGGCCAAAGAATTTGAAGAGAAGTTGCCCTTGTTTTCAAAAGACCTTATTTGCTTATTGTCAAATCCTAAGTATATATAAACATAAGTGTTTCTTAGCATAATTGTACCCTCACCCTATCTACAAAATACATTTATTTTCCAAAAAGATTATGTACTTTATGAAAGGATGTACCATAGGTTTCCTTTAAAAAGCATACTCCCTGCTGTGTTTAAAATTAGTCAATTTACCAAAATGTGAATTAGCCACAATTCTTCAGAAATACATTTGCTCCCTAAAACAAGGCACACCTACTGAAAACTGCAGGTCTGAATATTAGTCCCCAGGAAATATATATTTCAAACTCTTCGGTTTTTAAAAAAATAGAAAAGAAAAAACAGTCTTTAGAGTTAATAATCACTGGCTTATACTATTAACCTGGCAAAAAAGCAAGACAATTCCTGAAATCTTCAATTTTCTTTTGCATGCACCAGCTACTCCCTACCATTGACACCCACAACCTGTCTTTTTAACCTATCCCAGGATAGAAAAAAGGAACACCTCCCCTCTACTGTCAAATCTTTTTGGCTCCTCCAATAGCTGGTGCATGTTCAGCCATGCCCCACCTCCAGCCAGCCCCTCCTCAAGGCTCTTCACACTTTTCTGTGGCTCCCTCCAGCCTTCTCTCAGCAGCCCTCACTTATTTTCTTCCCAGCTCTCAGCTCATTTCTTCACTGATGCCTTTGAGATCATGATTGAGACTAGATGAGTTCTCTTGTCACACTCTATCGCAGCCACTTGTACTTCTGCTTCATAGCACTTGTCCAGGGTTTATATTTAAATAACTGGGATTATTTGATAAATATCTGTTTTCCCTTGTTTTCTTCCGACACTCAGTTCCTCAACTTTTGCTCTCCCTATCTCCCTCCCATCTCCCTTTTTTGCTTTTCTTCAAGGTGATTACCTTCCTTCCCATTCCAGCCTCTCCTTCTGACCTCACTATCCCTGTCATTCTCCTGGTCCCCAGGTTTGAAAGCTGTCATTCCCAGACATTCATCTAATCAATACCATTGGTTCTCTTCAGGAAAGAGTCCCACTGCCAACGTTTGCATTCAGGTTCTCCTTAAGACTAACCCCTGGATCACTGTGACCTGCCTCCTCACTCTAGGCCATTCCAGGTACCACTGTCTTCGTCAAACATAGCCCAACAACATCAATCCTCCTTCCCATTGCTGCAAATACCAAATACATAAGCTTCAGCTTCAACCTCAATGGCATCACGCCATTGCCCTCTGAAAAACTGAGTGATTTTAAACACTTCTGGTAGTACCCTATTTCTGTGCCTTTGGTCACACATAAACCCACATCTGCATTCTTCTTATTCACTCCAGTCTAGT
This sequence comes from Moschus berezovskii, assembly GCF_049115385.1. Lineage (NCBI taxonomy): Eukaryota > Metazoa > Chordata > Mammalia > Artiodactyla > Moschidae > Moschus > Moschus berezovskii. Next base: position 85,406,976 of record NC_142467.1, read on the forward strand.
GAAATTTTATCCCTGTTGCCTAGTACATTACAAATGTCTCCCCAAGAAAGTTTTTATGATTTCCAAAATGAATTAAATTTTCTCCCTCTTAACCTCTCTTTGGAGAAGGAAATGGCAACCCACTCCAGTGTTCTTGCCTGGAGAATCCCAGGGACGGGGGAGCCTGGTGGGCTGCCGTCTATGGGGTCACACAGAGTCGGGCACGACTGAAGTGACTTAGCAGCAACCTCTCTTAAGTCTTTGTATTTGCTTGGTAGTATAATTATTTATGCTCCAAAGATAACCTTCCTCTTATCATGAGATCTTTAAGAATAAGTGCCTTACCCCCTCGAAAAACTTAAGTACACTGCTTTGAAACCCCAGCTTATACAGGAAACCCCCCTAAAATGATCATACTTTACTGAGCAAAAGGATTCCCTAAGTGATTAGTTTTAAGAAGTGCTTTGTAGGGTTCCAAATTATAAACAAATTGGGGGGAGGGGGCAGGAATTAAACTGTCAGTTGACCAAAACTGAACTTTTAGGTCATTTATTTCAGTGGCTTCTAATAGCATATGCTGTTTTTGAAGGCAAGGAAAAATGTTCATAATGCAAACAAGCAAACAGGATTCAGAACATGCCACCACAAAGTGTGCCATTTTGGCCTACTGATTCAGTTCAGTTAAGTTGCTCAGTCATGTCTGACTCTTTGCGACCCCACGGGCTGCAGCACACCAGGCCTCCCTGTCCATCACCAACTCCCAAAGCTGGCTCAAACTCATGTCCATTGAGTCAGTGATGCCATCCAACCATCTCATCCTCTGTTGTCCCCTTCTCCTCCTGCCTTCAATCTTTCCCAACATCAGGGTCTTTTCAAATGAGTCAGTTCTTCACATCAGGTGGCTAAAGTATTAGAGTTTCAGCTTCAACATCAGTCCTTCCAATGAATATTCAGGACTGATTTCATTTAGGATTGACTGGTTGGATCTCCTAGCAGTCCAGGGGACTCTCAAGAGTCTTCTCCAACAGCACAGTTCAAAAGCATCAATTCTTTGGTGCTCAGCTTTCTTTACAGTGCAACTCTCACATCCACACATGACTACTTGAAAAACCATAGCCTTGACTAGATGGACCTTTGTTGACAAAGTAATGTCTCTGCTTTTTAGTATGCTGTCTAGGTTGGTCACAGCTTTTCTTCCAAGGAGCAAGTGTCTTTTAATTTCATGGCTGCAGTCACCATCTGCAGTCATTTTGAAGCCCTAAAAAATAAAGTCTGTCACTATTTCCGCTGTTTCCCCATCTATTTACCATGAAGTGATGGGACCATTTTGGTTTTCTGAATGTTGAGTTTTAAGCCAACTTTTTCACTCTCCTCTTTCACTTTCATCAAGATGCTCTTTAGTTCTTCACTTTCTACCATAAAGGTGGTGTCATCTGCATATCTGAGGTTACTGATATTTCTCCCAGCAATCTCCCAAGCAGCTTGAGCTTCATCCAGCCTGGAATTTTGCAGGATGTACTCTGCATATAAGTTAAATAAGCAGGGTGACAATATACAGCTTCGAAGTACTCCTTTCCCAATTTGGAACTAGTCTGTTCTTCCATGTACAGTTCTAACTGTTGCTTCCTGGCTTGCATACAAATTTCTCAAGAGGCAGGTCAGGTGGTCTGGTATTCCCATCTCTTTAAGAATTTTCCACAGTTTGTCGTGATCCACAGTCAAAGGCTTTGGCATAGTCAATAAAGCAGAAATAGATGTTTTTCTGGAACTCTCTTGCTTTTTTGATGATCCAACAGATGTTGGCAGTTTGATCTCTGGTTCCTCTGCCTTTTCTAACACCAGCTTGACCATCTGGAAGTTCACAGTTCACGTACAATTGAAGCCTGGCTTGGAGAATTTTGAGCATTACTTTACTAGCATTTGAGATGAGTGCAATTGTACACTGATTTGAGCTTTCTTTGGCATTGCCTTTCTTGGGAAATGAAAATTGACCTTTTTCAGTCCTGTTACCACTGCTGAGTTTTCCAAATTTGCTGGTATATGGAGTGCAGCACTTTCACAGCATCATCTTTTAGGATTTGAAAGAGCTCAACTGGAATTCCATCACCTCCATCAGTTTTGTTTCCAGTGATGCTTCCTAAGGCCCACTTGACTTCGTGTTCCAGAATGTCTGGCTCTAGGTTGGTGATCACACCATAGTGATTATCTGGGTCAATTCTGTATAGTTCTTCTGTATATTCTTGCCACCTCTTCTTAATATCTTCTGCTTCTGTTAGGTCCATGCCATTTCTGTCCTTTATCAAGTCCATCTTTTCATGAAATGTTCTCTTCTTTTCATGAAATGTTCTCTTGGTATCTCTAATTTTCTTGAAGAGAACTCTAGTCTTTCCCATTCTATTGTTTTCCTCTATTTGTTTCCATTGATCGCTGAGGAAGGCTTTCTTATCTCTCCCTGCTATTCTTTGGAACTCTGCATTCAAATGTGTATATCTTTTCTTTCTCTTTGCCTTTCACTTCTCTTCTATTCACAGCTATTTGTTTTGTTTTAAATTAATTTATTTAAATTGGAGGCTAATTACTTTATAATACTGTAGTAGTTTTTGCCATACATTGACCTGAATCAGCCATGGGTGTACATGTGTTCTCCATCCTGAACCCCCCCTCCCACATCCCTCCCTATCCCATCCCTCAGGGTCATCCCAGTGCACCAGCCCTGAGCACCTTGTCTCATGCATTTAACCTGAGCTGGCAATTTATTTCACATATGGTAATATATATGTTTCAATGCTATTCTCTCAAATCATCCCACCCTTGCCTTCTCCCACAGAGTCCAAAAGTCTATTCTTTACATCTGTGTCTCTTTTGCTATCTCACATATAGGGTCATCATTACCATCTTTCTAAATTTCATATATATGCATTAATATGCTGTATTGGTGTTTTTCGTTCTTACTTACTTCACTCTGTATAATAGGCTCCAGTTTCATCCACCTCATTAGAACTGGTTCAAATGCATTATTTTTAATAGATGACTAATATTCCATTGTGTGTATGTACCACAGCTTTCTTATCCATTCATCTGTCAATGGACATCTAGGTTGCTTTCATGTCCTAGCTATTGTAAACTGTGCTGCAATGGGGTACACTGGGGTACACGTCTCTTTCCATTCTGGTTTCCTCAGTGTGTATGCCAAGCAGTGGAACTGCTGGGTCATATGGCAGTTCTATTTCCAGTTTTTTAAGGAATCTCCACACTGTTCTCCATAGTGGCTGGACTAGTTTAGATTCCCACCAACAGTATAAGAGGCTTTCCTTTTCTCCGCACCCTCTCCAGCATTTATTGTTTGTAGATTTTTTGACAGCAGCCATTCTGACCGGCATGAGATGATACCTCATGGTGGTTTTGATTTGCATTTCTCTGATAATAAGTGAAGTTGAGCATCTTTTCATGTGTTTGTTAGCCATCTGTATGTCTTCTTTGGAGAAATGTCTGTTTAGTTCTTTGGCCCATTTTTTTATTGGGGTGTTTATATTTCTGGTATTGAGCTGCATGAGCTACTTATATATTTTTGGGATTAATTCTTTGTCAGTTGCTTCATTTGCTATTATTTTCTCCCATTCTGAAGGCTGTCTTTTCACCTTGCTTATAGTTCCCTTCATTGTGCAAAAGCTTTTAAGTTTAATTAGGTCCCATTTGTTTTTTTTTTTTTTTGCTTTTATTTCCATTACTCTGGGAGGTGGGTCATAGAGGATCCTGCTGTGATTTATGTCAGAGAGTGTTCTGCCTATGTTTTCCTCTAGGAGTCTTATACTTTCTGGTCTTACATTTAGATCTTTAATCCATTTTGAGCTTATTTTTGTGTATGGTGTTAGAAAGTGTTCTAGTTTCATTCTTTCACAAATGGTTGACCAGTTTTCCCAGCACCACTTATTAAAGACATTGTCTTTTCTCCATTGTATATTCTTGCCTCCTTTGTCAAAGATATGGTGTCCATAGGTACATGGATTTATCTCTGGGTTTTCTATTTTGTTCCACTGATCTATACTTCTTTGTGCCAGTACCATACTGGCTTGATGACTGTAGCTTTGTAGTACAGTCTGAAGTCAGGCAGGTTGATTCCTCCAAGTTCCAGTCTTCTTTCTCAGGATTGCTTTGGCTATTCGAGGTTTTTTGTGTTTCCATACAAATTGTGAAATTATTTTAGTTTTCTGAAAAATACCATTGGTAACTTGATAGGGATTGCATTGTATTCACAGCTATTTGTAAGGCCTCCTCAGACAACCATTTTGCCTTTTTGCATTTCTCTTTCTTGGGGATGATCTTTATCCCTGCCTCCTGTACAATGTCATGAACCTCCATCCATAGTTCTGATTATTTTGACTAAAAGCAGTTAAGAAATAGCAGATTCAGGAAGGGCTCTCTAGCCTCCCCCTTTTCTTCTTAAAAGCATCTCATAAAGTTTCCCAGGAGAAGGGGCCCTCCCTGTACCAGGAGGAGGAGAACATTCTTACTAACCTGAAACTGAGAGCTGATGCCAAAATGAAACCATCCAAACAACCTACTAAATTAACCCTTATCTTCCCTTAGCTTGATTAGCTTACACAGCTTACTGTCCCATCCCTCTGCCTTGTCATTCTCTCACACATTTATCAGCTCTCTATTTCAGAAACCAAATATGTGAGCTCTCGGTCCTACTTGTTTCTTCAGGTCTTCACTCTCCTTAAGAGGACTTTTGCATTCATGTCTGCTTTTCTCCCATTAGCCTGTCTTCTGTGAGTTTAATTCTCAGGCTTATACACAGCACCTAAAAGGATAAGTTTTGAGGGCTTGGTATTGCATACATTGAATATGTGCTTGTGTGCTTAGTTGCTCAGTCATGTCCAACTCTTTGCAACCCTTTGGCCTGTAGCCCACCAGGTACTCTGTCCATGGGATTGGTGGGATTTCCCAGGCAAGAATACTGGAGTGGGCTGCCATTTCCATATACCTGCATTAAATTAAAAAATAAAAAACAAGAATATCTTTCCTAATTATCAGCTAAAGCCCCGTGCTGTCATAAGAGAAGCTTCTTTATCATAACAGATAAGGGCAGACACTTGGAGAGAGTCACAGGAGCCCTGACTGTTGCTGGAGAACTATCACCCGTGGATGAAAGCGAAAGAGGAGAGTGAAAAAGTTGGCTTAAAACTCAACATTCAGAAAACTAACATCATAGCACTGGTCCCATCACTTCATGGCAAATAGGTGGGGAAACAATGGAAATAGTGACAGACTTTCTTTTTTGGGCTCCAAAATCACTGCAGATGGTGACTGCAGCCATGAAATTAAAAGATGCTTGCTCCTTGGAAGAAAAGATAGGACCAACCTAGACAGCATTATTAAAAAGATCCATCCAGTCAAAGCTATGGTTTTTCCAATAGTCATATATGGATGTGAGAGTTGAACTATAAGGAAAGCTGATCACTGAAGAATTGATGCTTTTGAACTGTTGTGTTGGAGAAGACTCTTGAGAGTCCCCTGGACTGCTAGGAGATCCAACCAGTCAATCCTAAATGAAACCAGTCCTGAATATTCATTGGGAGGGCTGATGCTAAGCTGAAACTCCAATACTTTGGCCACCTGATGTGAAGAACTGACTTCTTGGAAAAGACCCTGATGCTGGGAAAGAGTGAAGGCAGGAAGAGAAGGGGATGACAGAGGATGAGATGGTTGGATGGTGTCACTGACTCAATGGACATGAGTTCGAGCCAGCTTCAGGAGTTGGCGATGGACAGGGAAGCTTGGTGTACAGCAGTTCATGGGGTCACAGAGTCAGACACAACTGAGCAACTGAACTGAACTGACCACCTACGAGAGGCTCAGATCTCTCAAGCTGGAAGCAGCGGAGCCCACTACTAACTACTCCCTCTCTCTGTCTCATTTTCCTTTATCTGCAGCAGATACAGGTAAAAATGTGTCACGAGTTGTGCTGAAACCTCCTATACCATTATAGAAGGCCATTAGTTAGAACTGGTGGGTTTTAGCAATAAAGAACACAGGTGTCTGAATATCTTCTTTTATATATAAAGCATTACTACTCAGGTCCAGGATGCCCAAGAGCAAGACCACAGGGTTTAATCAAGACTAAGCATGCCCTGAGTGTTCTCTTTGCAAGGCAAGCTAAAACACTTGCTTATGGTACAAATATATGTTGAATCTCAAAATTTATGAACTATTTGAAAACATCAACAAATTTAAAGTGAGTACTATAAAAGCAGTAGAAGTTTATGAAGGATCCAAAAACTGAGGCTGGTTTATGGCAAAAGGTAGCTGAAGGGGTGTTTTAGTATTTTCTTTTTAAATCTGGAAACAAACTAGATATCTGAAAGTAAGGGACTGATTGAGTAAATTACAGCCTACCCATACAATGAAATGTGCTTCAGGCACTAAAACTGATATTGGAGGTGTATTTCTTAACATGAAAACTTTTATAAAAACAGAGGTAGAGGAGTTTAATATAATCCATTTTGCATATGTGGTATATACACTTATTTATTAATATTCTATAAGATACACCAAAAATGTAATAGCACTCACCAGGTGATATAAATTATACATTTTATCCTCCTTCTTTTAGCTTATATAAATTTTCTATAAATTTAATCTTTCTATTGTGAACATGTAATTTTTTAATGTTACCTGTATTAAAAGGAAAAAATGACATCAGTACTCTTTAAAGATGGAAAGCAAGAAAAGGGAAATAGATAAATGTAAAACAAAGACCAAAATTACAGCTACAAGACTCTGTGGGGTAAAAAATGGAAAAGTATTTTGAAGGAAAGATTATCCTTATCATTACGTAAATAATTTTTTTAAACTCCACACACCAGAATTTTGAGTAAAACATCTCAATGGGAAAGAAAAATGCAAAGAGTTGAATGATGATGAATGGGTAAAGGTGGAAAGCAAGGAAAGGGGAACAAAGAAGAGCCTACAGTTAACAAATTACTACAATCCCCAAGTAAACATTTGCTAAAAAAAACTCACTCTTCATTATGACTGCTCTGTGAAATCATAGCAAATGTTAACTATGTCTAACATAAACCTGCTGTTGCTGCTGCTGCTGCTAAGTCGCTTCAGTCGTATCGGACTCTGTGCGACCCCATGGACGGCAGCCCACCAGGCTCCGCCATCCCTGGGATTCTCCAGGCAAGAACACTGGAGTGGGTTGCCATTTCCTTCTCCAATGCATGAAAGTGAAAAGTGAAAGTGAAGTCGCTCAGTTGTGTCCAATCCTTAGCGACCCCGTGGACTGCAGCCCACCAGGCTCCTCTGTCCATGGGATTCTCCAGGCAAGAATACTGGAGTGGGTTGCCATTGCCTTCTCCGAACATAAACCTAGAACATTCCTAAAAACATATAACAAAATATTTTAAAGGAAAGAAAATTTTAATTTCTATTAGACTATTTTTCTTGTGTACTTAAAGCTGTCAGACTTAAAAAAGATTAGCTTCTGTAGCTTCCCTGATGACTCAGCAGTAAAGAATTCACCTACAATGCAGGAGACCCAGGTTCAATCCCTGGGGTGGATACATCCCCTGGAGAAGGAAATGGTAACCTACTCCAATATTCTTGCCTGGAGAATCCCATGGACAGAGGGGCCTGGTGGGCTACAGTCTATGGGAACACAAAGAGTTGGACATGACTGAGTCACTAAATGCAGTGCAGCTTCTGTTGTGCCCAACTTTCTTGTTATACTGACTATTATTAGGGGCAATGACATTGCTCTAGGCATTTTCCTGAGTCTGCTTGATTTCCAGGACAATCAAGATTCCACAATTACTGTTGAAGGGTCACTATATTGAAACAATGACAATAGCTGGCAGCCCAGCATCTCATGTCGCTTGCCTTTCTGAGATGACCTGGGTTGCCTGAGCAAGGACCTTTCATTCTCTTTCTGGTTTCAACTGCCCTATTACGAGGGTCATTATTGTTGCTTTAATTCAGATGTTGTCTAGTATCTTCAGTTCTTTGATCATTTTGCATACATTTTTTCTTTTAGAAAAATGAAAGAACAGTCCCTTTTTGCTGCTAAATGAGCATGAGTTACACAGTTGTTTGCTCAGGTAGGAGACACAGCACTGGAAACTACATTTTAAAGTTGCTGTCTGAACATCACTAGCTCTCTGCCTTGCTAACCCAGTCAACAGACTTTCACTGTTCTGATATTTTCCATATGTGAAATCTTTGTAGGGAGGACACAGCTGCATGCATCACTATTTCTCAGAGGTAATGACTCTGAAATGAGACAACGGGGGACACCCAAAACCCTTTACTGTGGAGCCCTCAAACTCTCTGTTACTTTTCCTTGGCCAATGGTTCCCAAACTTTCACTTGCATCATGATCATCTGACAGGCTATTAAAAATCAATCTGCCCAGGCCCACTGAAGCAGACTCAGCTGATCTGGTGAGAAATTCCCCCTCATTTGTCCCTGGAACAGGGCACCTTAAAGACTTGTGGTTTGGAGAGTCCCTCTAAGATTGAGAAAAGCTCAGATCACTGCTAGTTTCTGAGGCTCTAAGTACATTGAAAAGAGGGAAATGTGAAAAAGCAATTTCAATAATGATGAGGTGTTTATTTGATAAACACTACAAAATATGTATATGCATGTATTTGTATATATTGTCATATGTATATATTTGGATACATACGAACATGCATAATACATTTACATAATTGTACTATTCATGTGAAATTTTAGTATGTATTTTTTAAATCCCTTCAAATACCACTACAGGCAGCATGGACTATTAATGGGCCAAACATTTAAAATTGTACAATGAGGACATTCTTAGCATTTCTCAGTGTGTCACTGTGCTTGTACATGTTACCTAATTCAGAGATAACATCAAAAGTCTGAATCTGAGGTCCCATGAATGAGAGTGAGAACAAGGCTAAACATCCCACCTGCCACCTCCAACTCCCAAAGTAGGCAAGCACTTAGAGATAATGGATTTAGAGTATCCATCACAGTACCCAGAACATAATAAATATTAGCTGTAACTATCATTAGCTCCTACTCACTTCCCACAATGCTATGAAGTAATATGTAAATGAGTTAACAGTTTAAAAATTCCTGTTTTCTATAAGTCCCAACATAATATCTCCATCTACAAGCTTCTAAAAATCATTATTGTGTTGAATGTGAATTTGACTACATCACTCACTCAATGTCTGTTTCATTATCAGTTCAGTCACTCTGTCATGTTCGACTCTTTGTGACCCCATGGACTGCAGCATGATAGGCTTCCCTGTCCTTCACCAGTTCCCGAAGCTGACTCAAACTCATGTCCATCAAGTTGCTGATGCCATCCAACCATCTCATCCACTGTATCCCCTTCTCCTCGTGTCTTCAATCTTTCCCAGAATCAGGGTCTTTTCCAAGGAGTCAATTCTTCTCATCAGGTGGCCAAAGTATTGGAGTTTCAGCTTAGCATCAGCCCTCCCAATGAATATTCAGGACTGATTTCCTTTAGGATGGACTGGTTGGATCTCCTTGCACTCCAAGGGACTCTCAAGAGTCTTCTCCAATACCACAGTTCAAAAGCATCAGTTCTTCGGTGCTCAGCTTTCCTTATAGTCCAACTCTCACATCCATACATGACTATTGGAAAAACCATAGCTTTCACTAGATGGACCTTTGTTGGTAATGTCATGTCTCTGCTTTTAAATATGCTCTCTGGGTTTGTCATAGATTTTCTTCGAAGAGGAAGCATCTTTTAATTTCATGGCTGCAGTCACCATCTGCAAAGATTTTGGAGCCCTAAAAAAATCTGTCACTGTTTCCATTGTTTCCCCATCTATTTTCCATGAACCCAGGTCTCCTGCAATGCAGGCAGATTCTTAACTGTCTGAGCCAACAGGGAACCATATTCAATATACTATAATAAACCATAATGGTAGAGAAAGTTTAAAAGAGTGTATATATATGATTATACATTTGTGAATTATTTTACTGTACACCAAAAACACACAAGATTGTAAATTAGCTAAAAAAAGCTTTTAAAGATTATTCAGTGATATTCTTACTTCCTCTTTTTGATAAGCTTAATTTATTTTTGTAGGCTTTGAAATGTAAAATAGGTAGAAATGAGAGAAATACTGAAGGTCTCTTGGGGAGTGGTCAGACCTATAATAATAGTGGCTACCATGTGTTGAATGCCTCCTGCTTTCCAAACATCCATCCCTTTTAATATTGCATTCTTCCACACAGTTTGCTTTTTTTTGTTCTCACCACTTAACAAATAACAAAATTGGAATTTAGCAAGCTCAAACTAACTTGCCCATGGCCCTATAAATAGTGGGTGACAGAGTCATAAACCAAAGCCAGATCTTCATGAAAGCAGCACATGTTATTTAGTGACTTTAACTTTCTGGAAAAAAAAAAACCTGCTCACTCCTAGAAAAAAATTATACATGCATGCACATACACTCATAAATTCCCCAATTTCTGGGCCCATGTCCTTATACGATGAAGAAGAAAGCTACAGGACTAGAAACTAAAGCAAAACTTAATATTAACATGGAGGAATAATACCACTAATACTATGTCACCTATTGTCCTGACCCTCTTCCAGGTGCTTTACGTATATTTATTCATTTAATCTTCACAAAGTCCAATAAGATAGTTCCTACTATTTTCCCTAATTTACTGATGAAGAGACAAAGATGAAATAACTTACATAGGATCATATGTAGTAAACACAGAAACCAGATCCACATTTAAGGGGTCTAGCTCCAGAGTGGTACTATTTACTTTTTGTTGTTTCTTTATTTTTTTTTTCCTTTCTCATCTACTAGTATAAATGTAATCTAGATTACTAGCTCTAGATGATAGTCAATTTTTATAATAACTGACAACTTTGATGAAGTGGGCTGTGGCATTCCAAATTACCCACCTCTAGAGGAACAACCCCACGTCCAAGTGGCAGTGGCTGCGCAGGTGCAGGAGGGCCGAGAGGAGCTACTCCACGTTCAAGGTCACGAGGGCGGCAGTGAGGAGATACCCCTCGTCCAAGGTAAAGAGCAGTGGTTGTGCTTTGCTGGAGCAGCCGTGAAGAGATATCCCGTGACCAAGGTAAGAGAAACCCAAGTAAGACGGTAGGTATTGCAAGAGGGCATCAGAGGGCAGACACACTGAAATCATAATCACAGAAAACTGGTCAATCTGATCACACAGACCACAGCCTTGTCTAGCTCAATGAAACTAAGCCATGCCGTGTGGGCCCACCCAAGACAGGCAGGTCATGGTGGAGAGGTCTGACAGAATGTGGTCCACTGGAGAAGGGAATGGCAAACCACTTCAGTATTCTTGCCTTGAGAACCCCATGAACAGTACGAAAAAGAAAAAAGATAGGACACTGAAAGATGAACTCCTCAGGTCAGTAGGTGCCCAGTATGCTACTGGAGATCAGTAGAGAAGTAACTCCAGAAAGAATGAAGAGACAGAGCCAAAGCAAAAACAACACCTAGTTGTGGATGTGACTGGTGATGGAAGCAAGGTCCGATGCTGTAAAGAGCAATATTGCATAGGAACCTGGAATGTTAGGTCCATGAATCAAGGCAAATTGGAAGTGGTCAAACAGGAGATGGCAAGAGTGAACACAGACATTCTAGGAATCAGTGAACTAAAATGGACTGGAATGGGTGAATTTAACTCAGATGACCATTATATCTACTACTGTGGGCAGGAATCCCTTAGAAAAAATGGAGTAGCCATCATGGTCAACAAAAGAGTCCAAAATTCAGTACTTGGATGCAGTCTCAAAAATGACAGAATGATCTCTGCTTGTTTCCAGGGCAAACCATTCAATATTACAGTAATCCAAGTCTATGCCCTGGCCAGTAATACTGAAGAAGCTAAAGTTGAACAGTTCTATGAAGACCTACAAGACCTTCTAGAACCAGCACCCAAAAAAGATGTCCTCTTCATCATAGGGGACTGGAATGCAAAAATAGGAAGTCAAGAAACACCTGGAGTAACAGGCAAATTTGGCCTTGGAGTACAGAATTGAGCAGGGCAAAAGCTAACAGTTTTGCCAAGAGAACACACTGGTCATAGCAAACGCCCTCTTCCAACAACACAAGAGAAGACCCTACACATGGACATCACCAAATGGTCAATAGTGAAATCAGATTGATTATATTCTTTGAAGTCAAAGATGGAGAAGCTCTATACAGTCAGCAAAAACAAGACCAGGAGCTGACTGTGACTCTGATCATGAACTCCTTATTGCCAAATTCAGACTTAAATTGAGGAAAGTAGTGAAAACCACTAGACCATTAAGGTATGACCTAAATCAAATCCCTTATGATTATACAGTGGAAATGACAAATAGATTCAAGGGATTAGATCTTATAGAGTGCCTAAAGAACTATGGAGTGATGCAATTTGTCATGACTTTTGCATCTCCAGGCTTCCCTGATAGCTCAGTTGGTAAAGAATCTGCCTGCAATGCAGGAGACCCCCGTTCGATTCCTGAGTCAGGAAGATCTGCTAGAGAAGGGGTAGGCTACCCACTCCAGTATTCTTCGGCTTCCCTAGAGACTCAGCTGATAAAGAATCCGCCTGCAATGCGGGAGACCTGGGTTCGATCCCTGGGTTGGGAAAATCCCATGGAGAAGGGAAAGGCTACCCACTCCAGTATTCTGGCCTAGAGAATTCTTTGGACTGTATAGTCTATGCGGTCGCAAAGAGTTGGAAATGACTGAGCAGTTTTTACTTTCACTTTGCATCTCCAGAAACCCAACAGGAGCTTAGTTGTTAAGATGAACTCAAGCATATAGTTCTTTTGTTAGTTATTAATGGCCCCATTCCACCAAAATTAAATTTCCACAGCTGCCAACCACAAAAGTTCAGTTGTCTCCGGAATGCTAGAGCCAGAGTCTGATTCAATAATGAACAATGTAATTCACCTTCAGCTATAAACAATTACTCAGAGAGGGCAACTCTTAACCCTACAGAGCTCAATGAGGAAGGAAACAGCATCAAGAAAACTCCTTACAATTTTTTTGTTACAACATCAGATTATCAAATGCATTGATTATCTCTAAAGGCAATGAAAGAAAAACAATAAATCTCTCCCCAACCCCCACTACCTCAACCTCAGTTCAGTTTTTAAGATTACAGATTGAATTTAAAGCAGTCATATTTATTGTCAGGGAAACTAAAATATCTAACACACATGTGACGCTTTTATGTATTGGATACTTTACAAGTATTATTTTGTTTAATCATCACAGCATAGCTATAATGTAGATGAAAAGTGAAAGTATTAGTTGCAAAGTCATTCCAGACTCTTTATGAACCCATGGACTGTAGCCCACCAGATTCCTCTGTCCTTGGAATTCATGCGAGAATACTGAAGTGGGTTGCCATTCTCTTCTCCAGAGGATATTCCCAACCCAGGGATTGAACCCAGGTCTCCTGCATTTCCACAGATTCTTAATCATCTGAGCCACCAGGGAGGTAGTTAATATTAAATTCATTTCACAGATAAAATAACTGAGGCTTAGTAAGGTTAAGTAACTTCTCAAGGTCACACAACTAGGATCTGAACCAGTCCAACTCCAGAGTTCATGATTTAGAACATAGGTTCTGGAACATGTATTATGAACATAGGAGAATTTCATTTCATTACTTTTGGTGAAAAAAAATTTTTAAACGGCAAGATTACATATTTTTAAAGATGTTTATGTGCATAAAATATATTATACCCACATTTATCTATAGAAAAATATCTGAAAGGTATTTTAGAGGCATTAATAGTCTTTATTTTTGACAGACGGAGTCAGGAGGGAGAATTAATTCTTTGTTACCTATAGTTTCTACTTTGTCACAGGAATTATATCACTTTTGACATATTGTTTTGATGATTAAAAAAAACAAAGTTACTCTAGTTATAAAAATAACAAGCCAGAGTCTATATTATCAGAGACAGAAATCATGGAACAGACATATCTTAATGATGAAATTAATAGAAAGAAAAATTGAAAAGGCCTGGATGAAAATTAAAAGACTGGGAAATAGGTATGGATTCATAAAAGTCATACTAGAAAAGTCTTACGGCTATATTTGAAATTGTTAAACATATGTACTGGGGAATACAGCATTTTCTGAGGAGAATTTTATAAATCAATTTCTTTATAATTCACAAGTGGAAGACAGGAAGTATTATTATACTAGCCGTGCAAAGACAAGAGTCCATTCATCTTAACAAGAAATTAACATTCCTGTGCATCAACAATCATAGAATCTGACCTCTCACCTCCCTCTGGAAGGAAATTACATGTTCCAAATTCCTCTGACTCTGGATAACTTAGTATCCAAGGGTCAGGTTCATAACCTAAAAACAAATCAAACAGTTGAAAATAGGTAAAGACTTACTATTTCTGATAGGAAATTCTTTGTGAATCCAAGAGAAAATCTCCATGGTTCCACAACTTGTCAATTTCATACTATCTTCCTGAAACCTCTATTCTTTTAACCACTTAACTTTATTACTGATTGAAATTTATAACAGTTAAGATCATAATAGTTCTGTATAGTATAATTCATTTATAATTTTAATAATTCTGCCTATATCATTGCCCACATGCAATAACTTCCTAAAATAGTGTGAGTGGAAATCTGTGTTTAGTCCCACACTTGGTTGCACGAATCTTTTTCTCAGCACACCACCTCTCAGAGCAGAGCTGTGGGAGGCTAATCTTTATTCCTTTGGCCTTTCTGTCTGAGGTCAAGAGAGTGAGGATATATTCAGTGAGCATTAATTCATGAGTTGAGGGCTACAGGTAGAAATCATTCAATGTCTCCTACAAGCAGAGAAATGAGGTACTAAAAAAAAAAAAAAGGGTCAGTAATTCAGTCACTTGAAGGATCAGTGTGATCATATCAGCAATATAGCAATGTGTGTCAAAAAACTTTTTTAAAAAGTAAATTTATGCTTCTTATACAAAAACAAACTGAATACATGTCAAGATTTTATTTATAACTCATTCATTAATGAGAGAATCAGTAATATATCAACAAAATTCAAACGAGTATTCAGAGGACTCATGATACTTGAGCATTGCTAATATGAATTTGCTAATAGATGCAAAAATGGTCAGTACTCAAGGGCAACAAAACATAGTTTTTGGAGTCATCTTTGAGGGGTATCAGTTACATTGCCACCCACCTGACAAAATTTATTCTCATCTCAATGAACAGGGACTGTTCATTTTACCACAAACATCAAACTTCTACATCATCCAGGAATCTTTGTGCCCATTTCTAAATATTTCACAGGATTTTTATCTGCCAGGTTGGGCTGAGGTTATCGCCCTCACTGCATTACAAGTAGTCACAAAGTGCTCTAACAACCCACTTCTTCCCCTTATCTGGTTCTTCTAAATCACTGGCACACACAAATTACCCTTGAAGTCATGGTTTTCAGGATCTGACATGAGACCCAGACATATTATGTTGAGTTTAATGGCTCACTACACTGCTTCATCATAAAGTACAGATATTGTACAGGACATACATAATTAACTTTGTTGACAAAACACAGGATCTTCCAAAAGAAGTAAATAGTTGTCCTCTCAGCTTTCATTGCAAATGTTCAATGAAAGCACACAGTATTTTTTTAGTATGGAAATTGGTTGGGGTAATTGCATTTGAATCTGCCTACAAAACAGATAGTTCTACATATGCCCTGAGAATAGAACTAAATTTTGTTATGAATTCAGTCTTTGAAATAAAAATCTATAATTGTTTTTTTTTTAATTTGTCCTAAAACTAGTATAATCTGGGTGTCCCCTAGTCCACTCTTCTGGGTTTACATTATTCTATAATATCCAATTTCATATCCAAGACGTGACCCATAAACCATAGGAGCACTTAACTTAAATGTATATGTTCAGATACAATTAACAATTCCCCCATTCCTCACTCCCTAAAACACCACAAACAGAAGGCTGTAGGATTTAACAGATTCCCTCCCAAGGCTTTGGGAATAAAGAGGAAATGACAACACAGCATAAAATAACATCTTAGCATTCTTAAAGTTTACTGGTCTCTCTGCATTCATGGGAATCTCTCCCTGGCTTCTTTGCTCTAGAGATCTCATCCACATGCTCTGTTCCTGGCCCCTCCTTGCTACCTTCACTGGTGACCTTTATCCCATCTCTGTTTCTCTCATCTCCCAGGGACCCCACATACCTTATTAGTTCCAGGGATACCCACATGTCCTGGGGTCACTAGATGTGACGCAGCAGTTTTACCCTTTCCTATCAAGCCTCTTCCTGAGGTTGGGAAAGAGATAATGGTCAAGGGTCAGGTTCATAACCTAAAAAAGCTACTGTCATGTTTTTCTAAATAGCTCAGACGTTTATCCTGAATTTCCATTCTTACTAACAAAAGTACTAGCCAAAGTTTTAAAATTATATTACCTTAACATGCTCCAGATCAAATTCTTAGTGCTTCAGCCACCTGAGCGAACCACCAATGACATCATTTTTTTCTTATCCTCATAATAGCATATATAGGGTATATAAATTAAATATTTTTAAAGTTTATTGTTGTTGTTTAAATGCTAAATCATGTCCAACTACTTTGTGATACCATGGACTATAGCCCACCAGGCTCCTCTGTCCATAGAATCTCCCAGGGAAAAATGCTGGAGTGAGTTGCCATCTCCTTCTCCAGAGGATCTTCCAGACCCAGGGATCAAACCTGTATCTCCTGCATTGGCAGGTGGATTCTTTACCACTGAGCCACCAAGGAAGCCACACTTTTAAAGTTTAGGAGAAAATATAAGCTATTAATATGTAAATTGAACAGTCCTAATGTTATGAAATCACCAGGTAGAGAAATATTTTCTTCCAAACATTTCTAGGAGCTAAATTAAAGACTGTAGAACTTCTAAGAGGTAGTTAATAATAGTAGTTCATTTTTAAATGTATTATTTATACTTCCAAAAAAGGACTTAAGACAGCTTAGATCAATGACACATTTTCATCAAATGACACATCATCAAAATCAATCATCAAAATTATTAAAAGAAGGGTGAAAGGAACCAGAAACAAACTAATGACAGAAAATGGAAGGAGAGAAATTGTCCTTTTGTTTATCATTGTTACTGTTACAAAACTCTCTTTAAGTACAGCGATTCTTTGATTCTCATAGCCTCCCCTGGAGAAGGTAGGAGCCATGGCAATACTGCCATTTGCGTGCATGCTAAATCACTTCATTGTGTCTGACTCTTTGTGACCCTATGGACTATAGCCAACCAGGCTTCTCTGTCCATGGGATTCTCCAGGCAAGAATACTGGAGCGAGTTGCCATGCCCTTCTCCAGGGAATCTTCCTGACCCAGAAATTGAACCTGCATCTCTTACGTATCCTACATTGGCAGGTGGGTTCGTTACCATTAGCACCACAAGGCATACAGAGGCTAGATGATTTGCCCCAGTCCAGAGAGTCTGACGTGGCAATTTTAGGTCTGGAAATTATATCATCTGACTCCAAGCCCAGAGTTTATTCCTTTCCACCATGCCACCTCAAGATTACAAAAAGATAATTCTGACCATTTTTTATTGAAGTATTACTAATTTACAATGTTGTGTTAGTTCATGTGTACAGCAAAGTGGTTCAGTTATACATGTATAGATTTTCACTGCAGGTTATTAAAGACACTGAATATAGTTTCCCGTGCGATTCAGTAAGTCCTTGTTGCTTGTCTGTTTTATACATAGCGGTGTGTATATGTTAACAAAAAATAATTTTAATTTGTAATACACATAGGACTAACAATACACTATTGAGCTTCCCAGGTGGCTCAGACGGTAAAGAATCTGCCTGCAGTGTAGGAGACCCAGATTCAAGCCCTGCGTCAGGAAGATCCCTGGAGAAGAAAATGGCTACCCACTCCAGTATTCTTGCCTGGAGAACTCCATGGAGAGAGAAGCCTGAAGGGCTTCCATTGGTTCACAAAGAGTAGGACGTGACTGAGTGACTAACATACACAACAATACATTATTAGATTTGTGTAGTGAATGCAACAGTTTTAATACTTTAAGACTGTAAGATTTCAAGTTGATTAGAAATATTGCAATAAAGCTTCAGCATCCCGGAGAAATACACAAGAACTATGAGACTATGAGACCCATTCCTGATAGAAGCAAATGTTTCCATAATGACTATCTGCCTCCCTGCACAGTCCCTAATTCCTCAAGCCTCTGAATACTTCCCAAACTTCTACCTAGACAGTTGGTCTTGAATTACCTTTCCATGCAGTTGTGGAATTTGAACTTACTTTATTCAAGGAACTATGAGTGTAACATCATCCCTTCCATTTAAATCACTGCAGCAGAGGAAATGTTGAGGCCATTGATTAAGCCCTCCAACTACGGCCTTGATAATCTGACTGTACAGGACAGTTCATATTAAATCTAGCTAAAAGGTCCATATAGACAAAGCCATGGTTTTTCCAGTAGTCATGGATGTGAGAGTTGGACCATAAAGAAAACTGAGTGCTTAAAAATTGATGCTTTCAAACGGTGGTGCTGGAGAAGACTCTTGACAGTCCCTTGGACCACAAGGAGATCAAGCCAGTCAATCCTAAAGGAAAACAACACTGATATTCACTGGAAGGACTGATGCTGAAGCTGAAGCTCCAATAATTCAGCCATTTGATACAAAGAGCCAACTCATTTGAAAAGACCCTGATGCTAGGAAAGATTGAAGGCAGGAGGAGAAGGTGGTGACAGAGAATGAGATGGTTGGATGGTATCACCAACTCAACGGACATGAGTTTGAGCAAACTCCGGGAGATAGAAAAGGACAGTGAAGGCTGGTATGCTTCAGTCCATGGGATCACGTAGCAACTGAACAACAACAGGAAACATTCCACAGATAATAAATTTATAGATATCACAATAACTGACAATCATAGCGGCTCCATTACCATCATGCTGGCAACTTAACACACTTTGCTAGTGTTCCTTTAGGTTGTGTTTGAACAGTTTGTTATTTTTATCATAGTTATTCTTACAAGATATAGATATACATATATATAAATGGATCAGAGGCACTGAGTGCAGCAGTGCCTCATGGAACCTTTCGAAGGAGGTCGCCAGTATCTTCATTACCTTCACCATAGTTGCTGCTGCTGCTGCTAAGTAGCTTCAGTTGTGTCCACTCTGTGCGAACCCATAGACGGCAGTCCTCTAGGCTCCTCTGTCCCTGGGATTCTCCAGGCAAGAACACTGGAGTGGGTTGCTTTCCTTCTCCAATGCATAAAAGTGAAAAGTGAAAGTGAAGTCACTCAGTCATGCCTGACTCTTACCACAGTTTGGCCCCAGGTAAATAACGGGGAGGGAACACAGCCCCACCCATCAACAGAAAATTGGATTAAAGATTTACTGAGCATGGCCCAGATATTAAGAAGATATTAAGAAGAGGTGGCAAGAATACACAGAAGAACTGTACAAAAAAGATCTTCACGACGATGATAATCACGATGGCGTGATCACTCACCTGGAGCCAGACATCTTGGAATGTGAAGTCAAGTGGGCCTTAGAAACCATCACTACGAACAAAGCTAGTGGAGGTGATGGAATTCCAGTTGAGCCATTTCAAATCCTGAAAGATGATGCTGTGAAAGTGCTGCACTCAATATGCCAGCACATTTGGAAAACTCAGCAGTGGCCACAGGACTGGAAAAGGTCAGTCTTCATTCCAATCCCAAAGAAAGGAAATGCCAAAGAATGCTCAAACTACCACACAATTGCACTCATCTCACATGCTAGTAAAGTCATGCTCAAAATTCTCCAAGCCAGGATTCAGCAATATGTGAACCGTGAACTTCCAGATGTTCGAGCAGGTTTTAGAAAAGGCAGAGGCACCAGAGATCAAAACATCCGCTGGATCATGGAGAAAGCAAGAGAGTTTCAGAAAAACATCTATTTCTGCTTCATTGACTATGCCAAAGCCTTTGACTGTGTCGATCACAATAAACTGTGGAACATTCTGAGAGATGGGAAAACCAGACCACCTGACCTGCCTCTTGAGAAACCTGTATGCAGGTCAGGAAGCAACAGTTAGAACTGGACATGGAAAAACAGACTGGTTCCAAATAGGAAAAGGAGTACATCAAGGTTTTATATTGTCACCCTGCTTATTTAACTTAAATGCAGAGTACATCCTATGAAATTCCAGGCTGGTGAAGCACAAGCTGGAATCAAGATTGCCGGGAGAAATATCAATAACCTCAGATATGCAGATGACACCACCCTTATGGCAAAAAGCAAAGAAGAACTAAAGAGCCTCTTGATGACAGTGAAAGAGGAGAGTGAAAAAAGTTGGCTTGAAACTCAACATTCAGAAAACGAAGATCATGGCATCTGGTCCCATCACTTCATGGGAAATAGATGGGGAAACAGTGGAAACAGTGTCAGACTTTATTTTTTGGGGGCTCCAAAATCACTGCAGAAGGTGATTGCAGCCAGGAAATTAAAAGACGTTTACTCCTTGGAAAGAAAGTTATGACCAACCTTGATAGCATATTAAAAAGCAGAGACATTACTTTACCAACCAAGGTCCGTCTAGTCAAGGCTATGGTTTTTCCCGCGGTCATGTATGGATGTGAGAGTTGGACTGTGAAGAAAGCTGATCGCCGAAGAATTGATGCTTTTGAACTGTGGTGCTGGAGAAGACTTTTGAGAGTCCATTATACTTCAAGGAGATCCAACCAGTCCATTCTAGAGGAGATCAATCCTGGGTATTCATTGGAAGGACTGATGCTAAAGCTGAAACTGCAATACTTTGGCCACCTCATGCGACAATTTGACTCACTGGAAAAGACTCTGATGCTGGGAAAGGTTGGGGGCGGGAGGAGACGGGGACGACAGAGAATGAGATGGCTGGATGGCATCACCGACTCAATGGACATGAGTTTGAGTGAACTCCGGGAGTTGGTGATGGACAGGGAGGCCTGGCGTGCTGTGATTCATGGGGTCGCAAAGAGTCGGACACGACAGCGAATGAACTGAACCGAGCATGGCCCTGCCCATCAGAACAAGGCCCAGTTTCCCCCTCAGTAAGTCTCACCCATAAAGGAAGCTTCCATAAGCCTCTTATCCCTAACGATCAGAGAGCAGACAGAATGAAAACCACAATCACAGAAAACTAACCAATCTGATCACAGAGACTGCAGTCTTGTGACGGATGGGTCGTGGTGGAGAGTTCTGACAAAACCTAGTCTACTGGAGAAGGAAATGGCAAACAATTTCGGTATTTTTGCTTTGAGAACCCCATGAACAGTATGAAAAGGAAAAAAGATAGGACACTGAAAGATGAACTCCCCATTGGGTCGGTAGGTGCCCAATATGCTACTGGAGAAGAGTGGAGATATAACTCCAGAAAGAATGAAGAGATGGAGCCAAAGGAAAAACAACACCCAGTTGTGGATATGATGGGTGATGGAAATAAAGTCTGATGCTGTAAACAGCAATATTGTATTGGATCCTGGAATGTTAGGTCCATGAATCAAAGCAAATTGGAAATGGTCAAATAGGAGATGACAAGAGTGAACATCAACATTTTCAGAATCAGTGAACTAAAATGGACTGGAATGGGTGAATTTAACTCAGATGAATGTTATATCTACTACTGTGGGCAGGAATCCCTTAGAAGAAATTGAGTAGCCATCATAGTCAACAAAAGAGTCCAAAATTCAGTACTTGGATGCAATCTCAAAAACGATCTCAGAATGATCTCTGTTCATTTCCAAGGTGAACTGTTCAGTATCATGATAATTGAAATCTATGCCCAGACCAGTAAAGCTGAAGAAGCTGAGGATGAGCAGTTCTATGAAAACCTACAAGATCTTCTAGAACTAACACCCAAAAAAGATGTCCTCTTCATTATAGGGGACTGGAATGAAAAAATAGGAAGTCAAGAGCTACCTGGAGTAACAGGCAAATTTGGCCTCAGAGTACAAACTGAAGCAGGCCAAAGGCTAAAAGAACTTTGCCAGGATAATGCACTGGTCATAGCAAATGCCCTCTTCCAACAACACAGGAGAAAACTCTACACATGGACATCACCAGATGGCCAATACTGAAATCAGATTGATTATATTCTTTGAAGTCAAAGATGGAGAAGCTCTATACAATCAGCAAAAACAAGACCAGGAGCTGACTGTGGCTCAGATCATGAACTCCTTATTGCCAAATTCAGACTTAAATTGAAGAAAGTAGGGAAAACCACTAGACCATTCAGGTATGTCCTAAATCAAATCCCTTATGATTATAAAGTGGAAGTGACAAATAGATTCAAGGGATTAGATCTGATAGAGTGCCTGAAGAACTATGGACAGAGGTTCATGACATTGTACAGGAGGCAGGGATCAAGATCATCCCCAAGAAAAAGAAATGCAAAAAGGCAAAATGGTGGTCTGAGGAGGCCTTACAAATAGCTATGAAAAGAAGAGAAGTGAAAGGCAAAGGAGAACAGCAAAGATATACCCATTTGAATGCAGAGTTCCAAAGAATAGCAAGGAGAGATAAGAAAGCCTTCCTCAGTGATCAATGCAAAGAAATAGAGAAAAACAATAGAATGGGAAAGACTAGAGATTGCTTCAAGAAAATTAGAGATACCAAGAGAACATTTCATGCAAAGATGGGCACAACAAAGGACAGAAACAGTATAGACCTAACAGAAGCAGAAGATATTAAGAAGAGGTGGCAAGAATACACAGAATACCTATGCAAAAAAAGATCTTCATGATGCAGATAACCACAATGGTGTGATCACTCACCTAGAGCCAGACATCCCAGAATGTGAAGTCAAGTGGGCCTTAGGAAGGATCACTATGAACAAAGCTAGTGGAGGTGATGGAATTCCAATTGAGCTATTTCAATTCCTAAAAGATGATGCTGTGAAAGTGCTGCACTCAATATCTCAGCAAATCTGAAAAACTCAGCAGTGGCCCCAAGACTGGAAAAGGTCAGTTTTCATTCCAATCCCAAAGAAAGGCAATGCCAAAGAATGCTCAAACTACTGCACAATTGCACTCATCTCACACGCTAGCCAAGTAACACTCAAAATTCTCTAAGCCAGGCTTCAATAGTATGTGAAGAGTGAACTTCCAGTTGTTCAAACTGGTTTTAGAAAAGGCAGAGGAACCAGAGATCAAATTGCCAACATCCGCTGGATCATTGAAAAAGCAAGAGAGTTCCAGAAAAACACCTACTTTTGCTTATTGACGATACCAAAGCCTTTGACTGTGTGGATCACAACAAACTGTGTAAAATTCTGAAAGAGATGGGACTACCAGGCCACCTGATTTGCCTCCTGAGAAATCTGTACGCAGGATGAAGCAACAGTTAGAACTGGACATGGAACAACAGACTAGTTCCAAATAGGGAAAGGAGTACATCAAGGCTGTATATTGTCACCCTGATTATTTAACTTATATGCAGAGTAAATCCTGTGAAATTCTGGGCTGGATGAAGCACAAGCTGGAATCAAGATTGCCGGGTGAAATATCAATAACCTCAGATATGCAGATGACACCACCCTTATGGCGAAAAGCAAAGAACTAAAGAGCCTCTTGAATAAAGTGAAAGAGGAGAGTGAAAAGGTTGGCTTGAAGCTCAACATTCAGAAAACGAAGATCATGGCATCTGGTCCCATCACTTCATGGGAAATAGATGGGGAAACAGTGGAAACAGTGTCAGACTTTATTTTCTGGGGCTCCAAAATCACTGCAGATGCTGATTGCAGCCAGGAAATTAAAAGACGCTTACTCCTTGGAAGGAAAGTTATGACCAACCTAGATGACATATTAAAAAGCAGAGACATTACTTTGCCAACAAAGGTCCATCTAGTCAAGGCTATGGTTTTTCCCATGGTCATGTATGGATGTGAGAGTTGGACTGTGAAGAAAGTTGATCACCGAAGAGTTGATGCTTTTGAACTGTGGTGTTGGAGAAGACTCTTGAGAGTCCCTTGGACTGCAAGGAGATCCAACCAGTCCATTCTAGAGGAGATCAATCCTGGGTGTTCATTGGAAGGACTGATGCTAAAGCTGAGACTCCAATACTTTGGCCACCTCATGCGAAGAGTTGACTCACTGGAAAAGACTCTGATGCTGGGAGGGATTGGGGGCTGGAGGAGACGGGAACGAAAGAGATTGAGATGGCTGGATGGCATCACCAACTCGATGGACATGAGTTTGAGTGAACTCCGGGGGTTGGTGATGGACAGGGAGGCCTGGTGTGCTGTGATTCATGGGGTCGCAAAGAGTTGGACATGACTGAGCGACTGAACTGAACTGAAAATGACTGCAGATGGTGACTGTAGCCATGAAATTAAAAGACACCTGCTCCTTGGAAGAAAAGCTATGACCAACCTAGACAGCATATTAAAAACCACTTTACCCACAAAGGTCCATCTAGTCAAAGCTTCGGTTTTTCCAGTAGTCATGTATGGATGTGACAGTTGGACTATAAAGAAAGCTGATTGCTGAAGAATTGATGCTTTTGAACTGTGGTGTTGGAGAAGACTCTTGAGAATCCCTTCGACTGCAAGGAGATCCAACCAGTCCAACCTAAGTGAAATCAGTCCTGAAAATTCATTGGAAGGACTGATGCTGAAGCTGAAACTCCAATACTTTGGCCACCTGATGTGAAGAACTGACTCATTTGAAAAGACCCTTATGCTGGGAAAGATTGAAGGTGGGAGGAGAAGGGGATGACAGAGGATGAGATGGTTGGATGGCATCACCAACGTGATGGACGTGAGTTTTAGTAGGCTCTGAGATTTGGTGATGGACTTGTAAGCCAGGCATGCTGAAGTCTCAGTTCAGTTCAGTTCAGTCACAGTCGTGTCTGACTCTTTGCAACCCCATGAATCGCAGCACACCAGGCCTCCCTGTCCATCACCAACTTCCGGAGTTTACCCAAACTCATGTCCATCGAGTCGGTGATGCCATACAGCCATCTCATCCTCTGTCATCCCCTTCTCCTCCTGCCTTCAATCTTTTCCAGCATCAGGGTCTTTTCTAATGAGTCAACTCTTCACATGACGTTCTGAAGTCTATGGGGTTGCAAAAAGTCAGAGTCAGACATGACTGAGCGACTGAACTGAACTGAAGATTTCCCAAACATGCAGCAAACTCACAAGCAACAATTGGATTCACATTTTGTGTCCACAATGTCAACACTTTCGCCCTTCATTATAGCAATACAGTGATACGAAATTAGTGAAGTGGCAGGAAGATACAGCGAGAAAATTGAAACAAAAGAAAGAGAAAGTTGTCACAGTTTTGAACTACAAATGGTGCATCCTCACCAAAAGACTCCAAAGATTAAAAATCTACTGATTCAGGACAGCTATGGAAGAAGACAGGGAGAGGAAGCGGACAAAGCTCTCTGCATGAGGGGAAGGAAGCAGATTTTCTCTTTGAAAAGCAGATGAAGGTTAAGCCCCTGGGGAACTCTGACTGATGATTCTCTTTCATGAACCAGCACATCTTAAACACATTTCCCTTTAGATGTGGCATCACCATTTCATTTCACATTCAAGGTCACTAAAACGCTCCAAAAATAAGCTTGAAGCAGGAGCAAGAATGAGAAAGCAAAAAAAGCAGTTTTGACAACAAAATGATGATATGAACAGGTACATTGTGCAGTGGCTCAAGGCTCTTATCCTGACAGGTCATTTAGCCCCTGTGGATGTGGCCTTTGTGTCTCTTCTAATGATTCAGCTTATTTTCAGTAACTGCAGATTCATGGGACGAAAGAAGACATAGGACATGCACAGTAATCAGAGCAATTAGTTTTGGAAGATCACATAATACTAATCCTAATAACGAAAGAACACAATTTAGAAAAAAAAAAAAATGAAAGTCTGATGTTTCTTTAGGGTCACTGTCAGAGACCCTGGACAAGCAAATTCATAGTTAGCCTGAACTGCTTTGGGGAGTGAGGCAGAAATGGCCCCAGTATGTTAAATGCAATAGATCACCCAAGCCAAACTTGAGGATACCTTGGATGTTATTTACTTCTCAGTATTTAATTCAGTACTACTTCTTGTTCTTTCTTTTCCTGGGGCCTCACTGATAACTATCTTTACCTCTTTATTTCATTTCTGTGCAATCTGCAGTTCCCTGACAATCTTCCTGCTGCTGCAACAACTCCCCATATGGTCTCCTGCCCTCTGGTCACTTTCAAACTTCAGTCTAGTCTGCATTCCACTGCAGATCCATCTTGCTAAACTATCAGTTCTTAAATGACTTGTTCCACTGATTATTATCCTAGCTGTTTAATTAGCTGCCCCTTCCCTCCAGTTCTTTCCCACTAATAGAAAACATGCCTTTATTCTAATAGCAACAACAACAATCATAGTATTAGTCTACTCTCTTAAGCATATTGTCTTCTGCAGCTACCACTATATTCACTTTTTTTCCTTCACCATCATATATTTGGAAAGCATGATTTTCACTCACAGCAGACAAAATAAATAAAATTTTTTTAAGTTATAATGTATAAAAAAACCACTTTTCCCATAAAAGAAAGAAACAACTATGTCATTTATTATGACTTTTGCTCACCCTCATGTCCATATATAATTGGCACATGAGAATGTTCACACACAATCAATTATATCAACACATATGGAAGGTTCTAGTTGGGCCATTCCAGCAACTTAAATTCTCTCTACACTTATAACATATTTGAAGATATTTGAGGGAAAATGAGACAAAAAAAGACAATTTTTAAAGAATTTGGATACATGTATAGTCATTATATTTTATATTATACATTTTCAGTATAGTTTTCATTATCTTTGACAGTGTTTTACAAAATACTCAAAACATATTTGGTAATACAGCAACATTCATATAACCAATGATGGAACAGGAATACGACATAAGAAGGAACACTGAATATATTTTACGTTTATCAATATTATTTCTACAATGTATTATTTATTCACAAATGCATACATATATACATACATGCACATATATGTGTACATATGTTGTTATTGTTTAGTCACTAAGTCATGTCTGACTCTTTGACGACCCATGTAGCCCACCAGGCTTCTCTGTCCATGGGATTTCCCAGCCAAGAATATTGGAGCAGATTGCCATTTCTTGTACATAGTCTATAAACATGCATATACACACATATACACCTATAATAGAAGCTAATATCTATCAGCCATCCCCTATATGCCAAGCATTTCTAAATTCTTTAAATGCAT
Organism: Moschus berezovskii; assembly: GCF_049115385.1. Taxonomy (NCBI): domain Eukaryota; kingdom Metazoa; phylum Chordata; class Mammalia; order Artiodactyla; family Moschidae; genus Moschus; species Moschus berezovskii. The sequence goes on from NC_142467.1 coordinate 85,434,254, forward strand.
TAACTAATTTAATCCTCATAACTTTACTTCACATTAGCATCCATGTTTACACAGACAAGGAAATTGAAACAAAAGAAATTTAGTATTGTGCAACATCTCCTGCAGAACCTATTTGGAAGACAAGCAGTTTAACTCCAGAATCCATGTTCTTACCCAACAGTAAAAACTGACACAAATTCACATTTATAAAACAGGTTTACCTGCTTCAACCTGAGCACTTTCTTGTCTAAATTAACCACTTAGCAAGCCTTTTATTATACACTGAAAAATTGAAACAACTGCAATAATTGTTCAAATAAGCAATTGAAAAAAAACTGTTCCAAACTGAAACTGTTTGGAAAATCTGGAGCAAGCTAATCCACCGAGGTTTAAAGATACTGTATTAAAGAATTTTTTTCCTCTTGTCTTTAACGCTGTTTGGAGTTTTCATGAGCTGTGAAGACTCAAGGGAACAAGTCAAAGTATCCTTGCAGAAATTCTGAACACCAGTAAAACTAGCTGTCAAGCATAAATCGGTGTCTAGCTATTTTCCAACCTATTTATAAAAGTGCAGCTGTGAAATAGATCTAAAATACAAATCTGAGCACATTTATCTGAAGATGGTACTTTAAGCAATAACCTTTTCAAACAAACAAATGCCGTCTGTCTGTCAAAAGCAAAATAATTGCATTGTGTCAGAATGTTGGGGGTGGAGTATTTAAGTTACCCACGTAGCTGCTATGATAAATAGTGGAATTTCACCTGATGTCAGCTTCACTGTTGCTACCCTGGGGCTTAACACTAGCACCGGCCCGGATCTGGTTTTTATTGAAAGAAGAAATGTGTCAGGACCAGACACTGTTTCTGGATTTCCAGTGAATACTCTCAGAGGTTCTAATATTTCATGCTAAAGATGAATTCAGTCTCCAAGATTTACCCTAGCATATGTTCCATGCCGTATTCAGTATCAACTTTCTTTTCAGAGGTATTAGTCTATTGTCCTGGAAATTAGACAAATGCCACATGTTTCCAATGCCCCTTTTTATGTTCATTCTCAACAATGCACATTAGTTTTATTAAACAAAATCAACCAGGAAAAAATCAATACAAAAAGAATTTTCAGCCTCTTTGATGCTCAAAATTTATAGAAAAGTATGTATAATACATGCCAGAACCATACGAAGTTCTGAGCAAATGCAGATGTCACTTACTGGTATTGTTTCATTGGACAACATTTATTGTAACATATATTCAGCTGGAAAACTCTAGGCATTTTGATTTACTCAGGGGTTTTGTTCAATTATAGCCAACAAAATGATACATATGGAAAAGTCTTATCTCTATTACAATTCATTGTTCTTAAGTAGAAATTTGGAATAATCTAAAACAGAAATAGATATCTGAACAGCTTTGAAGGGGAAAAGTGCCATACTAAATTCTAATTTATATGTATTTTTAAAATCCTGTGAATTCTCCTCCAAAAAGAAACCATAGGGATTTCCCTGGAGGCCCAGTGGTTAGGACTTGGTAGCACTCTCACTGCCAGGGACCAGGGTTCGATCCCTGGTCAGGGAACCAAGATCCTGCAAGCTGGGCAGCACAGTCAAAAAATAGAAAAGAAAAAAGGAACCCTAATATTTAAGAACAGCAGTGTTTCATGTTCTGTTCAATCCCTTAAGCTAAACAAAGTCTATCTTTCAAGTAATAAAAGATAACCTCATTTTACATACATATAACATAAGAAAGTCAGAGGACAGTAGTCTTCTTTTTAAAAGACTAGCCACATCACTAAATATTGGTAAAGAAGACTACTAATTTTAGCATCAAGCTATAATCCAAAGCTGGAAAAAATACATTATTTTCTATTATAAGAAAAACCAAAGAAAGGTCAAGAGACTTTTAGACATTGTAGACTTTGTAGAAAAGAGTTAAGTGCAATTTGTAAGTTTTGGGGTACTCTGGCTTTATGAAAACTGTGTTCATAAAGTCTGGTCAGTTCAACACAAACCTATCTGTAATTAGTATTATTAGCTACCATCTACTGAATCATTCCACCTAGTATATTGGGTACTCTGTATATTGCTTCTAATCTTAACAAATTTTCAGATTATAAAACTATGGCAAAGAACTTTAAACACTTGACCGCATGATGCTGAGGAATGTTCACAGTCCCCAAAACTAGATCTCTCTGGCCATGAATCCGACCTCTTCCTTCTAAATCATATTACTCCCAAAAGTTCATCAACAGCAGCCATCCTAATGCAAGTCACTCAATATAGCTTGAAGAAGGCAATAGCAATCCACTCCAGTACTCTTGCCTGGAAAATCCCACGGACAGAGGAGCCTGTTAGGCTGCAGTCCATGGGGTCACTAAGAGTCAGACATGACTGAGTGACTTCATTTTCACTTTTCACTTTTATGCATTAGAGAAGGAAATGGCAACCCACTCCAGTGTTCTTGCCTGGAGAATCCCAGGGACAGGGGAGCCTGGGGGGCTGCCGTCTATGGGGTCATACAGAGTCGGACACGACTGAAGCAACTTAGCAGCAGCAGCAGCAATATAGCTTACATCTTCACTTTCAAAAGCCACAAAAGGGTGTGATGAAATTATATTACAGCTAACTTAAAATTCTTGGCAAAAATAATATGGTCATTAAAACAAACAACTTCAAAGAACTATGGAACAAGAAGCAAATTATTATCCTAATTACTTTCCCATCGATTATCACATTAAAAATACAACTATTCTAGTAAAATTTTCATTTATTTTAGATTGCTTTCTCTAGCTTAATCAGGAATTTCCACAAAGAGGTAAACTGTATGAAAGAGATGTTATATGTTTTCTCAAAGTGATGAAAGTTCTCCTCTATTAATACAGTCAGCATACCGATAACTTGAATCACAAATGATTTATTCACTTAAAAATGAATATGCCTGGAAATCAACCCTGAATATTCATTGGAAGGACTAATGCTGAAGCTGAAGCTCCAATACTTTGGCCACCCAATATGAAGAACTGACTCACTGGAAAAGACCCTGATGCTGGGAAAGATTGAGGGAAGAGAAGAAGCGGGTGACAGAGGATGAGATGGTTGGATGACATACCAACTCAATGGACATGATTTTGAGCAAACTCCGGGAGACAGTAAAGGACAGGGAAGCCTGGCGTGCTGTAGTCCTTGGGGCTGCAAAGAGTCAGACATGATTTAGTGGCTGAACAACAACAGTGACTTGAAAGACAAAAAAGTGCATTTAGTAGATACATGCAGCAATGTGAATCATGTGAGTGTGTTTAGAGAGGTGAGGAATGGAGATGGATCTAAAGGCAATAAAATAAATCACTATAAAATATACGATTTAGTCCGGCAGGTTAATTCCCCCAGTTCCATTCTTCTTCCTCAAGATTGCTTTGGCTATTCGAGGTTTTTTGTATTTCCATACAAATTGTGAGATTATTTGTTCTAGTTCTGTGAAAAATATCGTTGGTAGCTTGATAGGGATTGCATTGAATGTATAAATTACTTTGGGTAGTATACTCATTTTTACAATATTTATTCTTCCAATCCACGAACACGGTATATTTCTCCATCTATTCATGTCCTCTTTGATTACTTCCACTAGTGTTTTATAGTTTTCTATGTACAAGTCTTTTGTTTCCTTAGGTAGATATATTCCTAAGTATTTAATTGTTTTCATTGCAACAGTGAATGGAATAGTTTCCTTAATTTCTCTTTCTATTTTCTCATTATTAGTGTATAGGAATGCAAGGGATTTCTGTGTGTTGATTTTATATCCTGCAACTTTGCTGTAATCATTGATTAGCTCTAGTAGTTTTCTGGTAGAGTCTTTAGGGTTTTCTGTGTAGAGGATCATGTCATCAGCGAACAGTGAAAGCTTTACTTCTTCTTTTCCAATTTGTAATAGAGCCTGAAGTCCGGCAGGTTAGAGCCTGAAGTCCGGCAGGTTGGAACTGGGGGAATTAACCTGCCGGACTTCAGGCTCTATTACAAAGCCACAGTCATCAAGACAGTATGGTACTGGCATAAAGACAGAAATATAGATCAATGGAACAAAATAGAAAGCCCAGAGATAAACCCACGCTCCTATGGACACCTTATCTTCGACAAAGGAGGCAAGAATATAAAATGGAGAAAAGACAGTCTCTTTAACAAGTGGTGCTGGGAAAACTGGTCAGCCACTTGTAAAAGAATGAAACTAGAACACTTCCTAACACCATACACCAAAATAAACTCAAAATGGATTAAAGATCTAAATGTAAGACCAGAAACTATAAAACTCCTAGAGGAGAACGTAGGCAAAACACTCTCCGACATAAATCACAGCAGGATCCTCCAAGACCCACCTCCCAGAATATTGGAAATAAAAGCAAAAATAAACAAATGGGACCTAATCAAAATCAAAAGCTTCTGCACAGCAAAGGAAACTCTAAGCAAGGTGAGAAGACAACCTTCAGAATGGGAGACAATAATAGCAAATGAAGCAACTGATGAAGGATTAATCTCCAAATTATACAAGCAGCTCCTGCAGCTTAATTCCAGAAAACTAAGTGACCCAATCAAAAAATGGGCCAAAGAACTAAACAGACATTTCTCCAAAGAAGACATAAAGATGGCTAATAAACACATGAAAAAATGCTCAACATCCCTCATCATCAGAGAAATGCAAATCAAAACCACAATGAGATACCATTTCACACCAGTCAGAATGGCTGCTATCCAAAAGTCTACATGCAATAAGTGCTGGAGAGGGTGTGGAGAGAAGGGAACCCTCTTACACTGTTGGTGGGAATGCAAACTAGTACAGCCACTATGGAGAACAGTGTGGAGATTCCTCAGAAAACTGGAAATAGAACTGCCATATAATCCAGCGATCGCACTCCTGGGCATACACACCGAGGAAACCAGAATTGAAAGAGACACATGTACTCCAATGTTCATTGCAGCACTGTTTATAATAGCCAGGACATGGAAGCAACCTAGATGTCCATCTGCAGATGAATGGATAAGAAAGCTTTGGTACATATACACAATGGAGTATTTCTCAGCCATCAAAAAGAATGCATTTGAATCAGTTTTAATGAGGTGGATGAAATTGGAGCCAATTATACAGAGTGAAGTAAGCCAGAAAGAAGAACATCAATACTGTATATTAACGCATATATATGGAATTTAGAAAAATGGTAACCTAAACCCTGTATAAGAGACTGCAAAAGAGACATAGGCATTTAGAACAGTCTTTGGGACTCTGTGGGAGAGGGTGAAGGTGGAATGATTGGAGAGAACGGAATTGTAGCATGTATATTATCATAAGTGACCAGTCCAGGTTCGACGCATAAATTTTCCTCTGTTCATTTCTTTGCATTTGTGCTTTTTTAATAAAATTCTTTTTTAGAAATAAAAAAAATATATATATGATTTAAAATTTTAATAATGTAAAGTTTTTAGTATTCTGTTTTCAGGAAAGTGTGAGTTACTGACCTTATTTTGTAAAATATATACATGGTTTATGTGGTGTTACTTTGAGATGTTACAAAATTTTCACCTAATTATGATAATTTCATTATTTTTCATTGTCTTTTCTTCCTGCATGATTTTTTTTCAAACAGTCAATGGTTCATCCACAATGTCCTTTTAAGAAAACATATCAGCTGACCTGGATGAATTTCAAAGCTACCTTCTATTACCTGCTCCTTTCAGAGTATTTTTCCCAGGATTTATATAAGCTGCCTCCTCATCTTAAGGATTGTGCTCATAGAAGTAATCCATTAAATGACTCACCAAATGGAGAATGTTTCCAATGGCTTGGCAAATCGAAATGAACAATGCAAAGACTTCCCTGGTTGTCCAGTGGCTATGACTCCGTACTCCCAATGCAGGAGGGGCCAGGTTCGACCCTTGGTTGGGGAATGAGATCCCACATACCACAACTAAGAGTTCACATTCTAAAGAGTTAGCATCCTGTAACTAAAGTTTCTGCCACCACAACTAAAAGATTCCACTTGCCACAACAAAGACCCAGTATAGCCAAATAAATATTTTTTAAAAGAACAATGTATTCCTAGAGATGTGCTTGTGCTGAAGTCTAGATATTTGAATGCGGTTCTGTTTACATGAGATGTTTACAGTCTGCTTCTATGATGGACAAGGTATCAAACTTTAAAATACCATAAGGAATTTATAAACATCCTGTATGTGTAAAACCCCCACCAAACACCTCAGAGGATTTCACTCATAGGACGGAAACCATAGGCTTCAATTTCGCAACTGTGATTTTGACCATGTAGTAGGGCCTTCTTCAAGGGAGACACGTGGCCGTGAAGTACGACTGACAGGCTTACTTTTTAGGATTGAACAAAGTGCTTAATATGGAGAAGGAAATGGCAACCCACTCCAGTATTCTTGCCTGGAAAATTCCATGGACGGAGAAGCCTGGCGGGCCCCACTCAACGGGGTCACAGAGTTGGACATGACTGAGTGACTAACACAACACAACAAAGTGCTTAATAAGAAACTATTTTATAGTATTATGTTGTCATGGGTTTTAGATTACCTTTTTTTAAGATTACCTTTTAAAGTAATAACAAATTCTTGTAATGTGTGGGAGGGACTGATACTACCTGTGTGGACATTTGGGAAATTTTATAATATAAATGGAAACATTCAGATTCAGAGTAAGAAACACTTAGATCTTCACTCTGTATAGATCTAACTCTAAGCCTTTTGGGTAGGAATCACGTAAATTCTATAGGAAAATTATAAATATTTTATTAAGAAGCATCCTATATAATTAAGTCAAGTTGGTTGATATTTTCTTGATTATTTTCTTTTCTTTCCTAAATGCATGCAGAAAATCTCATTTGAACATGGGTTTTAAATAGTGAACTTAGTCCATATAAAACTGTTAAGATTAGGAAGAGATAATTACAGCCAGTTACTCTAAATAATTAAATGTATAGAGTTATTAATTTTTGTAAAAAACTCCAAGTATTATGGACTGTTCTAATCACTTTATACTTATTATTTCACTTAATACTGACATATTTCTGCAAGGTAACATTATTATCCCCATTTCACTGTTGAAGACGCTGAGTTTCATTGCAATGAAATGACTTTCATAGAAGCAAAGCATCTCCTTAAGAGCTTAATGGCAGAACCAGAACTCAGACCCAGTTCTCTCTGTGCAAAGCCTTTGCTCTAGGCTCTACCATGTCTCAGAATCCCCTAAGGCAAGGGTCCCCAGCTCCAAGATTTAATGCCTGATAATGTGAGATGGAGCTGATATAATAACAACAGAAATAAAGTATATAGTAAATGTAATCATCTGGAAACCATTTCCCTCCATCCACAACAGTCTGTGGAAAAAACCGTCTTCTACAAAACCAATCCCTGGTGCCAAAAAGATTAAGGACTGCTGCCCTAAAGTATGTCTCATCAAGTCCCTAGCCACTTTCTCACCTGTATGATAGGTTTAAACTTGAGAGATCAACAGAATTTTACCAAACCTCCAACATTAGCCAGGTTAGGGACTACAGGTTGACAATAGCCTTAAAAGAAAAACTGCAATTTAATTTTAAGCATAAACTCCATACAAATATAAAAAATGTGTTCATAGCCAAAACTGAAATCTAAATCTTGCTTTTCTAGAAAAAAAAAATTTTCCACATGTTAGCCATGAGTCAACAAAACACATATTACTTTGAAGTCACTCACAGTTTTTGACTCTTAAGAATGTGACAAGCTGAGGTGAGTATATGAAAATACATATAAGTTACCTGAAGCCAATTACCTTTCATTCAGAGACTTCTCCAAAAGAAGATTATTTCCTGTTCCTGCCAGTCAGGATCAATTGGCTCCACTGGTTACACTAGGAAAGTTGTACCCCAGCTGGAAAATTCAGACAGCAGGGAGCCAGAAACAGCCCTCCATTCTCAATCCTCCTTGATAAAATTTCCTCAACACCAGCTTTAAAATATGTAGGGTCCAGTGTAAAGTGAAAACGCAAGGGTCTTTATTCAAAAGTGACTAAAAATTTTGAGGGTGACAACAGAGAATGAAGTCAAGCGTGGAGCCATCTAAGCACACATGATGTCTGCTAGGCTTAGGTAATTTCATTCCCTTTCAATAATACTGCCTTTGATGTTTCTTTAGTGTTTTTTAACTGAGTGATACTGTGAAAAGCATCAAGTATCTTAAGGGTTCCCTAAGAACTAGTTCCTCACTCAGCAACAGGCCATTTGGGTCCACAGGCTCTCCTTTAATGACCAAGGCCAGGACTTTATTCTGACATCCCAAGCAATGACACATTACTCAGAAGTTGATGATCCAATGAAATTCTCTGAAGTAGGGGTTTTAAACTAAGCCCCTCAAGACAACACGGTGTTCTTAAGGCCCAATCTAATTCAAAACGTAACTGGTTCACAAGTATGTCCTTTGTATGCCTTTCCTCAAAACCAAACACATTTATAATAAAAGGTATCAGTGAACTGTGTCCATTAATTCTCTTCTTTTCAGAAGTTCCCAAAAAATGCCACAGCATGTACTTCAGCTGTTTAGTTCTCTTTTTGTGTTTCAAAACCTCCCCACCAGTAGAACTGCATGATCATTTGCACCATCTGTGCATGGGAGAGAAATGTATTATTATCCAAGCCAATGCTAAGGGTATTCTTTCAAGAAAGGAACCAACTCATCAGGGAAAGGTTATGCAGAAAAGCTCCTGCCAGAAAACTCACTGCTTCCTTATTTTTGTCTCCCTCTCATTTGAAATTCATGAAGATGAAGTGCAGCTTTTGTTTCCCATCAGTGAGATGAGGTTTAATACACTCTTGCCAAAAGCAAGCTAACACAGAGTAATTGTTTTTCATCTAAATCGCACGTCCAACCTGCTTAGTCTTCAAAGAACGTAGATAGCACGGCTTTGATACCCAACTGCAGAACAACAAAGAGAGGGCACAAGGCACATGGGCACAATGAGAATTTTTAATCACCACATATCTATCAGCAAGCCCTGGAACTCAGGGGCAATAGGAGAGGAGAAAAGAGAGATTATTCATAAAGTAGGTAAGGTTCCATATTTCTTTCATTTGAGACCAACTCTTTTTTTTTAAGGGGCAAAAAAGTGATTTAGAGGGAATTAAGATTCCCCAAGGTGTTTTTAATCTCTTTTCACTCCAGGGCCAGGTGCCTCATGTAGCACTTAAAAGGCTTTCAAAAATGAAAGTAAATGCCTAGAACACAGAAAAGAGATATCTATCTACACAAAGCATCTGCCTTTGTTTAAGAAAAAAGTAGTTTCAGCTTTATGAACTTCACATCCAGACGTTTTATAATTTTGATGCTTTAGTGCTTATAGACTTTCGCACTGTGTACTCTACAGCCAACACATAAAAAGAGGCAAAGTCATCAATATCTAATATTTTTTTTATATTTCAAACCTCCTTTATGTCAATGAGTGAATTCATTTAATTGTACATAACTGCAGAGTGTTTGCAAGGAGGTCTATGTGACGAGAATAAAAATCACCCAAAGAAATGGAACGATCAAATCTGCCACCAATGCCACCTTCAGCAGGTAGTGCAAAGATGCTCAGTGGCTCAGTCACGTCTGACTCTTTGCAACCTCATGGACCATAGCCCACCAAGCTCTACCGTCCATGGGATTATCCCAGAAAGAATACTGGAGTGGTTTGCCATTTCCTTCTCCAGGGGATCGTCCCAACCCAGGGATGGAACCCTTGTCTCCTGTGTCTCCTGTGTTGGCAGGTGGATTCTTAACCACTGAGCCAGATAGAGATGCCATCAAAAATCTGTGTGGGCTTTATCATTAATCCCCGTGCTTCACTGTGTAACCAAGTGCTGAGACAAAAGATTTAATTCTCTTTACTGTGTTTGTTCCAGTTAATTTAATTCTTCTTGCCTTTAAACTTCTATTTTCTAATTACATTCCTCATCTCCACAGAGACTGGAGTACTACTACACCTTTGCACTTAAAGAATGTGGACATAAACTACAAAATTACATTCATCCATGGCTGTCTTTAAATAGTGCCTCTGTCCTACAGCATCTAATCATTGGAAGCTTTTGACCCCAGACAGCCCTGCAATAGAAAGTACCTCCCAGAATGCTGCCAAGTAAGAGAAGGGAGAACTCGTAAATCCACTGGGCTGTGAAAGGCAGAGCAGGGTGAAGTGCCTGGCTGGAGACGTACGCACCAGTGTCAGCCCCACAGCTAAACGAGCTGTACAGCTGAGGCCACATCACCTAAACCCTCTGTCTCATGGTGCTACCTGTAAACTGTGAGTCCTGCACCCATCTCCGAGGTTATTTTTCTAGATCTAAAAGTCTATAATTTCAATCTCAGTGATTTCCTTTCTTACCGGAAAACCAATTTCAGTTTTAGCCTTTCTGAAGTTTGAGCCAAAAAACACAACTTTTTAAACTATGGCTTTTACATGAAAGAGATACTCTGCAGTCATTAAGATGTTATTAAACACTAGAAAGGAATCACATTATATAAGAACTTTGAAAATAAAATGTCAATTTACAATCCTTACACTACAGATAATGTGTTTATCTAGATCCAAACTGAAGAGAGAGAGAGAGAGAAGTCTTGGATATAAATGTTAACTAGACACTTGTCCCCTGGCCTTTTATTTTAAAACACACATAGAAATGCTATAAGAAATTACTTTGAAACTATCTTAATGACTTAGAAGTTTGGCCACTTCACTTATCAAGGTTCAGGTATTTCTCAAACACCCAACTCAGCTTAGATATTTGTCAGTAAGTTGAGACACTTGGTTGTGGTCTGCAAAAAACAAAAAACTATTTAACCAAATGTAGTGACTGATATACATTTTCAGAGGTATCACTATCTTCAGGCATGACTGGATCCAGACACCATATCACCAGGGCTTAGTCTCTCTCTTTCTATCTCTTGGTTCTGCTTCCTCAAATGTTTGCCATATTCTTAGGCAATGAATATACATATGGAGGCAAACATGGCACCTTAGAACCTCAAAACTTAAATGGAGTCTAGGGAGGAAAAGAACATATATCAGCTATGTATTTTGATATCAATATCAAAGTTTTTCTTCTAGTTTTATGTTAAACTAGAATAAGGGAAGCCAGTTGGTACTGTCTAGTTGTTCAAGAGCCAAACTGAAAATTTCCAGAGGAGGCAATATCACTACATGCCTCTTTAGGGACAGTGTCTTCATTTGGTCTGTGCCAAGATATTTTATTTGAATACCAAGCTTTCTTTGACCTGACTCAATGATATTTGTAATGAATATGATCACAAAATTCATTTACTTTTCCTCATTTTGCATAAAGACAAATTACATGGTCTAGAGGGCTTTAGCGGAGAAGGCAATGGCAACCCACTCCAGTACTCTTGCCTGGAAACTCTCATGGGCAGAGGAGCCTGGTAGGCTGCAATCCATGGGGTCACGAAGAGTCAGACACGACTGAGTGACTTCACTTTCACTTTTCACTTTCATGCGTTGGAGAAGAAAATGGCAACCCACTCCAGCATTCTTGCCTGGAGAATCCCAAGGATGGAGGAGCCTGGTGGGCTGCCGTCTATGGGGTCGCACAGAGTAGGACATTACTGAAGCGACTTAGCAGCAGCAGCAGCAGAGGGCTTTAAGGCTTCCCAGGTGGAACAGTAGTAAGAGAATCTGCCTGCCAATGCAGGAGATGAAAGAGATGTGAATTTGATCCCTGAGTCAGAAAGAACCCCAGGAGTAGGAAATAGCAACCTACTCAATATTCTTGCCTGGAAAATTCCATGGACAGAGGAGCCTGGCGGGTTACAGTCCATGGTATCACAAAGAGTCAGACACAACTGAGCACACATACACACACACACACACACACACACACACACATACAGGTCATTTGACAAAGAAGAATATTTGAAAGTCTAGGATTCTGTGACCCCAGTGGTTTAAAAAGTCCTTTAAACTCACCAATTGAATAAATAAAATGAGAGTGCTGAGTAAAGTAATTCTAAGGCTTGTCTTGGGTTCTGAAATGTCATGAATCCATGTAGTGCTGACCTTGCTGTTACAATCTTGCGGATTTGATTTTTTGCTTTCTGGATACTGTTTTTTCCTGGACAAGGGAAATTTATCCCACAGAACCCTGAGAAATGGACTATTAAGTAGGTCAGAGACATTTTGCAAGAAATGAAAGCATTCGCAAGTTTTGCAGGTGATCGGCAGATAAGCAAATAGCCCATTACCCTGAACACTTTGGCTTCCAGAGGAAAACAAGTGAGCACAGAAAGCAGTCAGTCCAGCTTCACTACAAGCTGAATGCCCACATATTGATCTTCTGTCTGACTGGGTCACAGGGGTGCTGGTGTACATTAAGTAGGGAAAGGACTGAAAATTACATTAATTCAAATGGCTAAATCAATATTTAACAATGCAGTTAGTGGTAGTTGACCTTAAATGCACCTTTAATAAAACAAAGGTGATTCGGGCCAGCCTCCAGCATATGCCAGTCAGAAATGTGAATTAATGCAGAACAGAGACATTAAAGATTGCTACTAACACAGACACCTTGCGGATTGGCAAAATGCATGAACACTGAAGTCGCTCTTTTAATAAGGGCAACTCGATTTTATTCATATAATGCTGTGGCTTCATTTATCACCTCTCCTCTGTCTCAAGGATTGGATAGCCTCAATCTTAGCATATTTAAAAGTAGGAAAAGTATCTCTGCAACTATTTCACCAGCAAATTATAAATCTTTAGTGATAGCTTTGTAACCTTGAGAAATTTTTACATGAGCAAACACAGATAAAACCAGTTGTTACTCTAGGAACACTGACTGTCTTACTATAACATGATTTGCATATATTTGCTTATAAACATATAGGTTTGTACTCTATTTGCATTAAGGCTTACTGAAATTAAGTTTGCTTTTATTAAAGAGGATGCAGAGGGAAAAAAAAAGAAATAAAGAAATGAGGCAATCTTTTCAAGATGTCAGAGAACAATCTCAGATGTTATTAGCTATCAGGCTCAGACTTTTGAAATTACCTTGCTGCCTCTAAAATATCTTAAGCTATAGAACATTATAGTTATCACTACCAAGGACTTGGTGATAACACTAAGGAAAAGGTCATTCTAAGAATCTATTTCAATATACCTTAAGGCAGCAGGAGGTTCTAAAGAATTCCTAAAGGAACACAGGAAAGTTTCTGTGATTTTGTGACCTAAAGATGCCAGTGCCAATGGAGCCATTTCCCTTACTCTGGTTTGGCTGCAAGGACAAATGTGTGATAATTAGAAATCTCTCCTGAGACAATTCCATTTGATTTGTTGTTTGGCAATGGCTACAGTTCCTCTGTAGTCTTGCTTCTCTCAGGTTTGTCTGCTGGTTACCATGGAAATGTGGCTCAATGCATCCTATGAGCTAAATCAGCATTCTGCCTCATGCAAGCTGCTGGCAGTGGAACTTCACAGAGAATTGGGCAAGTTTCTAGGTTGAATGTAAAACCAATTGCTTGAAAATATGATCTTACACTTGAAAGGAGGGAGGGACAGTCCACAGAACAAAATCATGGTTTCTTTGTCATCAAGGACATCAAACGAACATCTAATTTCCCATAGGGCAGCAACGAGCCCTCTGACTGAGTTGGGGGTGGGGATGAGAGTGGGATGCTAGCAAAAAATGTTAGGCTCTCTAGTTAATGCTGAGATAGGAACAGAAGTTGCTATGACCCCAAGGTAGCCAAGCAAAAACTTAGCTCCTGGAAATTCCCTCAGCCCAGGGCATCCCACATACAAACCAAAAGGCACACCCACATTTGCATAAAGCCTCTATGTTCACATATTTACTGAATTTAAGAATAAGTGTCAGAAGTTCATAGTGACAGATGCCTACATCAAGAAATAAGAAAGATTTCAAATAAACCACATTACTCTGCACCTAGAACTAGAAAAAGAAGAATAAACAAAGCCCAAAATTAGTAGAAGGAAGGAAACAACAAAGATCAGAGGAGAAATAAATGAAATAGAGACTAAAAAGACACTGGGAAAGATCAATGAAACTAAGGACTGAGTCTTTGAAAAGATAAACAAAATTAACAAACCAAGAAAAAAGGAGAGAGGATTCAAATAAATAAAACCAGAAATGAAAGAGGAAAAATTACAACTGATACCACTAAAATATGAAGGATCATAAGAGAACACTATGAACAATTATACACCAATAGATTGAACAACCTGAGGGAAATGAATACACTTCTAGAAATGTACAACCTATCAAGAATGAATCATAAAGACACGGAAAATCTGAACAGACTGATTACTAGCAAGGAGACTGAATCAGCAACCAAAAACCTCTCAACAAACAAAGTCCAGGACTACATCGCTTTTCTGGTGAAGCCCACCAAACACTCAAAACAGAATTAATGTCAGTCTTCTCAACTCTTACAAAAAATCAAAGAGGAAGGACCATTTTCAAATTCATTTGACAAGGCCAGCATTACACTGATACCAAAACCTGACAAGAACACCACAAGAAAAGAAAATTACAGGTCAATATCCCTGATAATGGGGCTTCCAGGTGGTTCAGTGGTAAAGAATCCCCCTGGCAATGCAGAAGAGGCAAGAGACGCAGGTTCGATCCCTGGGTTGGGAAGATCCCCTGAAGCAGGAAATGGCAACCTGCTCCCATATTCTTGCCTGGAAAATTCCATGGACAGAGGAGCCTGGAGGCCTGCAGTCCATAGGGTTGCAAAGAATTGGACATGACTGAGCTACTGAACAACAACAGCAACAACACCATGATTGAGTGGGATTTATTCCATAGATGCAGGGATGGTTCAACATCTGCAAATCGGTCAACGTGACATACTACATTAACAAAATGAAAGATGAAAAACATATGATCATCTCAATGCACACAAAAACACTTTTGACAAAATTCAATTAATTATATTTTAAAAGGACTAGATGAAAATAAAATGAGTGTGTTAAAACATGGCCAAGATTAACTTATTTTTGTACTTCCCCCTACAGATTAATTTCCAAATGAGCTTATAATTAGGAAAACTAAAACTCGAGAATATATTGACTCCTATATTTCTTATCTCCCTGGCAGTGATACCTAAACAGTTACAAATTCACATTTATTAACCGACCAGACTAATACAACCAGTTAAAAAAAAGCCACAGAAATAGCAGGGTCATGTAATTTACTAACTGCATGTAAACTTTTTTCCTTTTCATACCTTTGTCAATAATCCAATAACCTCTACCAGAGGGCTTATAAGAAAGGCCTTGGGATCTAGGAGGACAAAGATAAAAGGATTAATGCAAACCACGCAACATCATTAGAAAAACAATTAGAAAAACAACTCAAAATTCAGGGTATCATCTTCATAAACAAACATACCATTTTTAAAAAACAAAACATAACATTTGCCAAACAAGTATCCATATCTGAAAGTATGGTTAATCCAACACAAAACATGTAAACTGGTAAAGAATTAGTAATGCAGAATACAAACAATAGTCATTCTCACTTCTAACTAAGAAATACAGTAAGTCTCCTTCAAAGTTTGAAGTTTCATTCCAGGATACAAAAAAATTTAAATAGCATCAAAGGTACTTCTGCTTCTTTTTAATATGTTGAATGAGGGTTAACAAACTTTTTCTGTAAAAGGCTAGACAGTAAATATGGGACATATGCTTTATGGGACATATGGTTTCTATCACAGCTAAGCGTGTAGCCACAGAAACTATATAAGCAACATAAGCATGGCTATGTTTCAGTAAAACTGTATTCACAGAAACAGGTGATGGGCAGGGTTTGGTCCATGAATCAAAGTTTGTCAACACCTAATGTAGAGAGTCACAAGTGAAAGTTACTGTCACACAAACAGTGAGAACAAAAAAGTACAATAGTATACAAATAATAAGTTTTGAGTCCATCAAAGAACTAGACTTTTTGGATAAAACTAATGAACCAAAACCCAAAGAGTATCAGACTCCTCCAAGGAGAGAAAGGAACCACTAAATATTTCATCTCCAGTAGGAAAGCAAGAAGAGAAGAAATGTACCATAGATAGGGGTAAGAAAAAAGGGAGAAAAGTTAATAAATTTGTGAAAGCGAAGTATGGGTTGGTACATTTAAGGATTTAGTATTCATTTTGTTCAATTTTTCAGTTCAGTTCAGTCACTCCGTCGTGTCCGACTCTTTGCGACCCCGTGAATCACAGCACACCAGGCCTCCCTGTCCATCACCAATTCCCGGAGTTCGCTCAAACTCATGTCCATGGAGTCGGTGATGCCATCCAGCCATCTCATTCTCTGTCGTCCCCTTCTCCTCCTGCCCCCAATCCCTCCCAGCATCAGAGTCTTTTCCAGTGAGTTAACTCTTCGCATGAGGTGGCCAGAGTATTGGAGTTTCAGCTTTAGCATCAGTCCTTCCAATGAACACCCAGGACTGACCTCCTTTAGAATGGACTGGTTGGATCTCCTTGCAGTCCAAGGGACTTATTAGGCCATATCTATTTCTGTCACATTAACTTTTTTCTTAACATTATATTTGTCACAATGAACCTCCACTGACACATCATTATCATTCAAAGACCATAGTTGACATTAGGGCTTACTCTTGGTGTCACACATTCTTTGGGTTTGGAAAAATGTGTTATGACATATCCACTATTACAGTTTCATGCAGAGTAGTTTCACTGCCTTAAAAATCCTCTGTGCCCCCCAAATTCTCTGTACTACATGCATTCATCCCTGACAACCACTGATCCTTTTACTGTGTTCATAGTTAACACATTTTCCAGAATGCCATATAGTTGGAATCATATAGTATGTAGCCTTTTCAGATTGGCTTCTTTCACTCAGTAGTATGCATTCAAGTTTTCTCCATGTCTTCTCATGACTTAATAGTCATTTCTTTTTTGTGTGCTGAATAATATTTCATTGTCTATATGTACCTCAATTTATTTACCCACTCACTTACTAAAAGATATCTTGGTTTCTTCTAAGTTTGGGAAATTTTGAATAAAGTTGTTGTAATTATCCATGTGCAAGTTTTTGTGTGGACATACATTTTCATCTCCTTTGGGTAATTACTAAGGAGTATGACTGTTGGATCATATAATAAGATTAGGTTAGTTTTATGAGAAACTGAAAAACCGTCTTTCAAAGTAGTTGTACCATTCTGCATTCCCGTCAGCAGTGGATGAGAGTTCCTGTTGCTCCAGATTCACTCCAGCATTTGGTATTGTCAATGTTCTAGATTTTAGCCATTCTAAAAGTGTATAGTATCTTACATGTACATGAGTGCTAACTCACTTCAATCATGTCCGACTCTTTATGACCCTACAGACTGGAGCCCTCCAGCCTTCTGTGTCTGTGGATTCTCCAGGCAAGAATAATGGAGAGGGTTGCCATACCCTCCTCCAGGGAATCTTCCCAGTCCGGGGATTGAACCTGCCTATCTTAAGTCTCCTACATTGTCAGGCAGGTTCTTTGCCACTAGCGCCACCTGCGAAGCTCTAGAGGTATCTCATGGTTGTTTTAGTTGGTGTTTCTCCCTCTTGGTTTTCATGTGATCAGTGGTAATACCACAGCCCCCATGGTGGATGGTAAATGTCACTCATCTATTATCAAACTTCTTAGGAAAAAATTTAGTACTTAATTTTTATTATGCAAGTACTTCCAATTCTCTGGGCTCATTACTGACTAAAAGGTTTGCTGAAATTTTTCTTAAAGTATTATCAAATTAATAAAAGTTATTACAGCAGACATTGTCAATACCCTGTGAATATCCCTCCAACCTCTCCATGTCTTCTAGCCAAATTTCCATGAGTATCTGCAGCTCTGTGACAAAGGGCTCCTTTCTTCTAGCCCATCCTCAGAATGGGGGACTGCTGTGCTACCTTTTTATACAGAAATCCAGAAATTCTAAGTAATCAATAACCTCCCAAGAGAAATTCCAATTGACAACCCTCCAAAGTAGATGCAGAAATACACCCTAACGTTGTGCTCCTTCAATGAAATAATTCTGAACTGTTTGCTATGTACCATTTCCCACAGTTTCTCCACAGGATTAAGCTCCAGTCTTGTGTGGCAGTAAATGGCTTAATTTTGCATTTGTTTGTTTGTTTAGATCTTGCTGTCCTTTTTTTTTTTTAATTGAAGGATAATTGCTTTACAGAATTTTGCACTTTTTATTGGCCTCCTTATTGCTCTGATTTCCTTCCCCACTACCCTCTAGATATTACTTGCATCTCACAAGTAAAGTACATTTACTCTAATTTTTGTTGGACAACTACTCCGCCTCTGAGAAAAACCAAAACTACGTGCTGTGATTCATGGGGTCGCGAAGAGTGGGACACGACTGAGCGACTGAACTGAACTGAACTGAAGACATCTGTAGATTTATACCATAAAATGAACGATAAAATTACTATTCAAGAACATTCAGACTATTGTCTCTGTACACATCTATTTCTGGAATCGATTTCAGGAAGATCTAACCTGTAATATCCCACTGATTCCATTGAGAGCAGACTAGCAGCTTCATGTGTTTCAGCTGGAAGCAATGGCCACAATGTAACTGGCTAGTATACCAAGAGACCTGAAGGGGCAACAGCACCGAAATATTTCTCCTGTCACTATTCAAGACTAAAGGAGCTAGCTGTCCCTAATCACTAGTGACCAAGGACACTAGTTTTATCACTGAGAACCCTGCAATATTGGCCTTAAAAGGGAGATATTGGTTATGTTGCCAGCACACTGATCATAGGTCTCATACACTTCCAGACAAGACCACAGAAGAATCTAGAAACACAAAATGGAGGTCTGCTTAACACTTCCCAGCTTATTTTAAGGGGAGAAATATCAATAACCTCAGATACGCATATGACACCACCCTTATGGCAGAAAGTGAAGAACTAAAGAGCCTCTTGATGAAAGTGAAAAAGGAGAATGAAAAAGTTGACTTAAAACTCAGCATTCAGAAAACAAAGATCATGGCATCTGGTCCCATCACTTCATGGCACATAGGCGGGGAAACAATGGAAACAGTGACAGAATTTATTTTGGGGGCTCCAAAATGACTGCAGATGGTGACTGCAGCCATGAAATTAAAAGACACTTGCTCTTTGGAAGAAAAGTTATGACCAACCTAGACAGCATATTAAAGACAGAGATATTACTTTGCCAACAAAGGTCCATCTAGTCAAAGCTATCATTTTTCCAGTAGTCACGGATGGATGTGAAAGTTGGATTATAAAGAATGCTAAGCACTGAAGAACTGATGCTTCTGAACTGTGGGGTTGGAGAAGACTCTTGAGAGTCCCTTGGACTGCAAGAAGATCCAACCAGTCCATCCTAAAGGAGATCAGTACTGAGTATTCATTGGAAGGACTGACTCTGCAGCTGAAACTCCAAACTTTGGCCACCTGATGCAAAGAACTGACTCATTTGAAAAAACTCTGATGCTGGGAAAGATTGAAGGCAGAAGGAGAGGGGGACAACCAAGGATGAGATGGTTGGATGGCATCACTGACTCGATGGACATGAGTTTGAGTAGGTTCCAGGAGTTGGTAATGGAGAAGCCTGGCATGCTGCAGTTCATGGGGTCACAAAGAGTCGGACATGACTGAGAGATTGAACTGACTGGCTAACAATAATATAAAAATATTTCCTCTTTTAAATGTAGAAATAAAAACAGAATAAATACTAAATTCGATGGAATACCAGGATGTTAGGGATAAACCAAGTGTGTTCCAGGCCAACAAGAATATGTTCTCTCAAACTTAACATTAAAATGTTACAGGGCTAACATTGAATACTGCCTACACAACAGGCATTCACAGCTCCTTCCTCAGCTAAACAGCTGGAAAGTGAGAACACCTTCTCTTGCTCCCTGCACCTAGGGGCGGCTTGGTGACCAGTTCTCGCCAATGATATGTAAGCAAATGCCACTGGATGGGGCTTTGGAAAAAGCTTCTTAAAAGAGGCAAACTGGCAGGCCTTTCCATCACTTGGCCCTTCACCCTTCTCCTTTCTTCTTTCTTGTATTCAAATATGATGACTGGGAATCCAGTAGCCATCTTTTAACCGCAAGAAATGAGAAAAGATGGCAATAAAGATGCTTGCGTAATTGATGATATGGTAGATACCATGGACTGGTCTTTGGATCTCTTTTTATGCACACGCGCACACACACACACACACACTAAAAATCTTTCTTTGTTCATGTGGCTCTAGTAGAGTTTAGTTCGGTTTGGAGTGAAACACTTTCCTAATCAAAATGTATTCAAGTTCTTTCAATAAAAATACCTAAAATTCATTATACCCATGAAAGGATTTCTCTCTCTGATAGTCTTCATTAATTCTACCAAAAATGGAAATTTGATAACTTATGACTCATGTATGTTAGATCTAAGGTACCATTTGAATTCAATATAAGACACACACTAACAAGTTTTCTTAATACATTTAGCTTCTTTCCCATTTATTGAGCACTATCAAGAGGCTACCTAATATTCAATTTTTATGCATATTGTCATCACAACTTTACTGAAAACCTCATGAGGGCAGATACAGGCTCATATACTTTGGCTGACTCTATGAAATTTATCAATAATTGACTGGAAGCACTTTGTACAGATTTCACTTTCCTAATTATCAGAAACTGTTAGAAATGTTTTCTTAAAGGTTTCTGTTTTAAATGCTCTTAAAAGCTCTAAAAATTTTCTCTGAATTAAATTACTTCAAAAAGTAGGATGAAAAGTATATTCCTTATTTTTTAGATTAGCTTTAAGTAAATGAATTTTATATCCCTGTTTAACGTTTTTAAGTTGATTGGCAAGAAGCGAGCTTTCTTAATTTCCGTTTACAAATTAACCACCTGAGTTAGTTATTTTTAAAAAAGCAAATAGTTCATTTCAATTCCCCTGCCCTCAAAAAGCTATTTTTTACTTCTCTTAGAGTAGATCTGCCTTTAAATGAGAGGATGATTGTGAATCACTCTGAATTACTCACAGACTGTGTTATATTGTTCCTCAAGATGAACTCTAAGAGGTATCTTGTGATTTATGTATTTGTAATCAAAAATAAAGGTATCCTGATGTATTTACTCTGGGAGCAATTTGCATTCCATTATATGTGTTTGGTCAAATGCTAGGTATACAACTGAGGCAGAGGAATGAAGAAAGCAGAGTAATTGTAGGTCTTTGTACTAGAATTTACCTGGTTTTGTAAGATCTGAAAGTGAATCACTTGATTGGTCACACACTGTTCTGCTGGGATCCACGTGATAATTTGTACACGTGGGTCAATTTTTCCTCCCCAACTGGACTAGATTATTTGTGAACAAGAAATGTGCCTTTTATACATTGTTTTCTGTCTTCACTGAATGATGTGATCCTGGGCACACAGCTGAAATTGCATGAATACCATTCAAATGATTGACTGACAACTCAACAAGTTGATAGCTATTTTAGGAGCATAAGACCTTCCAGTGATTACTAAAGAGAGAAGAATAGAGTGTCCTTGATTCCCATATTTGTACGCACATATTTAATAACACAGCTTCTCAAGGGCATTTCTTTCTACTTTGAAAATCACTTGGAGAACATTTGGCACCTATTCTTGGAATCAGTATTAACTTGAAGGAAACAGCCTGTAAATTCTTTCAGAGTTATTCCTTCTGTGTTTTTTTTTTCTTATTGTATTCTTTTACTGCTAAACATGAAAACCGAAACAACAACAAAAACAATTCTCAGTTTTGTATGCAATTAAGAAATCCTTCAGCTTGATATTAAACTTCTACTTTGATCATGTGTTCCAGCCAAATCACCTGATTTCTACAGTCCTGGACCCAGTTCATGCTCCCCAGCCTCTATCGTGTCTTGCTGTTCTCTATACCTGAAACACTTTCCTCCATCCTTTGCCTGTCATGATTCTACTCATCTTTGAAGATACCTCCCAAATAATACATCCATAGCCTTCTCAAAGGAATATCAGCTCTTCTACCCTTAAACCTCCCATATTAGTAAGGTTCCCTAGGTCTCCTATTTGACTCTATTATATAAAATAATGAGATTTGCTTTAAATTGCTTCAGCTGTCTGTTATATAGAACTAAAAAAAATGCCCTTTCTTAAGTGGGAACTGTTCCGGGAACTGTTAGTTCTCCGTATGTTGTCATTTGATCCTCAGAGCAACCCATGCTACTATCTCCATTTTACACGTGAAGTGCTAAGCCCTGGGTGGTGACTCATATTTAGGCTTTTGTCCATGGGTAAATGATCCAAGAAGCAGAGTTTGGGCAAGAAATACTTAATATAGTGACTATGTATCTGGAAGATGCTTAATTAAAATAGAAACAGGACTGTGATATTTAAGGCACAATTTCCTCTCTACCTATCTCCATTTTCCTTCACTGAACCCAACTTGATCTTTCTTGGTTTGCTAGCATTTTCCCTACATTTGGAGGTTTCTTGAAGGAGCCCTGTGAGGTCTCAAATTTAGCTTCCCACCTTATCTAGAGCTATACTGTTTCAACACTCTATCCTTAGATGTTTTTATCTCACAATCTAATAAGTGCTAGTCTGAAGTCCATACTTACTTGCTGCCTATGGAAAAACCATTCAGTCTTCAGTTAAGTATCAGACTCTTGCTTACACTCATTATTTTGGGTCCAGAAAGTTAGTATACATTTTAGAATATTGCTTTATTAATTTAAAATTATCTATAGGAAAAAAACTTCTATTGGAAGGATACTCTGAAAATGTTGTGGTCTGAATTTTCTAATATTTACTTTTTAAAATTATCTTAATCACAGTAATTATTTTTTCTAATGTTACACTAAAAGTAGGAGCTTAAATTGTTGGACAAGAAGATATAATTTAATGAAGGGCATCTTTCTCTACATTGACATGGATGTTAAATCTTTTTTTTAAGATTCTAATATGGCCTAATTACTTTAATTTAAATTCTGGGCATGTATGTTTTATTCATGTCTTTCTAGATGATTGAGAAAGTTTTTGCAGCTCCTTTGAAGCTCTAACTTTGGAAATATAACAAATAATGAAGCCATCATATTTTCAAAATGCTCAGATAGAGAAGACTTTTGAAAGACAGTGTAATTGTGAATCAAAGCTTAATCAGCTGCTGTGAAATGAGTTTTTAATTATTACATTGCCTCTGATATGCTGGAGTTCACCAAGGGTAAAAGAATGACCTCAGACACATTTCCTCTGAAACAGTAAATTTTTTTTCCTTTGCAGCATATCACCTTGAATATTCAGAAACTAAGTTGTTCTACCTCCCATGAAAATACTCCTCAGAACAATTGTTCACATACCCTTGGTTAATCTCACACAAGAAATGGAAAGTGTCACTCATTTTTCTCTCACTGAAATACATTATTTCTGCAGTGGGCATGATGGGTTCTGAATCAGAATACTCATCTACTCCCACTGAAAAATCCACATTTTACAAAGTTCTTTTTAAGTTCATTAAAGAGAATATCATAAAGGGTGCTCAAGGCATAAATCTTTAGATCTCAGAATTCTGGATCAAAATAACTAGCTTTATTTCAAGTGGTTGACGATATTACAGATTTTCCAAGCTGGGAAAAGTATGTTTACACAAGGAGACTCTCCAGTCAGTACCTGATGTCTCTTCAAGTAAAGTTCAACTCAAATTTCCATTTTTAGCAAGTGGTAATCTTCTTGGGAGAAGGCAATGGCACCCCACTCCAGTACTCTTGCCTGGAAAATCCCATGGACGGAGGAACCTGGTAGGCTGCAGTCCATGGGGTCATGAAGAGTCGGACACGACTGAGGCAACTTAGCAGCAGCAGCAGCAGCAATCTTCTTAAGAGTAAAACTGACACAATGTAAATAACTTCTCAAACTTTCTGCCTCAAGTGTAGACATTTACATCTATATATTCTAATCTCTGGTCACTAAATAAGACAAAGAGATCAGAACTTGTATGTTTTATGGGAGGAGGGATAAATTAGGAGTCTGGGATTAAGAAATACACACTACTATGTATAAAATAGATAACCAACAAGGACCTACTGTACAGCACAGGGAACTATACTCAATATTATATAATAAGGGAAAAGAATCCAAAAAAGAATATATATATATGTATAACTGAATGGCTGTGCTGTACACCTGAAACTTACATGGTATTGTAAATCAACTATACTTCAATAAATATTTTTTTAAAAAAACAAACATGTTTTAAAAATATATTTTAATGCATATATATGAAATCTAGAAAAAATGGTATTGATGAACCTATTTGCAGGGAAGGAATGAAGACTCAGATACAGAGAATAGACTTGTGGACACAGTGATGGAAGGAGAGACTGGGACAAACGGAAAAAGTAGCATCGACATATATACACTGCTGCTACTGCTGCTGCTGCTAAGTCACTTCAGTTGTGTCCGACTCTGTGTGACCCCATAGACAGAAGCCCACCAGGCTCCCCCGTCCCTGGGATTCTCCAGGCAAGAACACTGGAGTGGGTTGCCATTTCCTTCTCCAGAAAGAAAATAGCTACGGGATCGTACTTATCAATAATTACCTTAAACGTAAATGGGTTGAATGCCCCAACCAAAAGACAAAGGCTGGCTGAATGGATACAAAAACAAGACCCCCATATATGTTGTCTACAAGAGACCCACCTCAAAATGAGGGACACATACAGACTGAAAGTGAAGGGCTGGAAAAAGATATTCCATGCAAATAGAGACCAAAAGAAAGCAGGAGTAGCAATACTCATATCAGATAAAATAGACTTTAAAACAAAGGCTGTGAAAAGAGAC